>NW_022158424.1:0-58504 GCF_006535985.1 Synchytrium microbalum | reverse complement strand
GTACCATCCATCCATCTAGCACCCTCTCTTCTTCCTTCCTCCTTGTCGTCAGTGTGGCGCCTAAGTTGGAACTCAATTTTGTGAGAGCAAGACAGGATTCTAACGGGATAACAAAGAACATTCCAATGATGTACTTCCATTGTGTGGATGCTCCTCCTAGCACGTAGATGGCCCCCTCCTCCATCTTCCTTGTCTAATTGAACTGCAAGTGACGTGTGTGTCGTTGTTGTCATCAATCAGCACTTCAATCAGACAATAATTTCCATCATGACGAGGACATTTGAGAAAGTGGTGTAAAAGCGCGTTTATAAGATGTAGACTATATAGAGGCTCTCGATTCTTGATTGAATCAGATTAATGACATTATCACGCTGAGGATCTGCAATCACGTTGAAAAACTGGCTTGGTGCATGTCTGCCGATTTCTTCGCTGGCCACGTTATCAAATCGTGCTCATTGCATTTACGGTTGATTGAAATTCATTTCGAGTATTCTAGTCGCCATGCATTAGTCCGTACCCAAATACGGATCACACCACTCGTTTCATGACTGCCCCATTTTGGGTTTTTGGGACGAAGGAACTACTTAACAGACGATGCCAGGCCTCTGTGAATGATGAATCGGTGCTTGAGCTGCCCACTTCAAAGTGTTTATTCAACATCGACGAGGTGATTTGGGACGACTGCTCGAATTAACATGTCGTTTGTGATGGTGGAGCAGTCTAGCTGTAAGAAGAGACATGATATGCGTTCGCAAGCTGATAATTTAGTGTTTATGCTGCTCGGATACGTGTCCTGGATCTGAGAGTCTCTACTCTGAGGATGAACCGTTTCACATTTGCGAATTTCTCACCTCCTCAAACAATCCAAACGAGTTTATACTGGTGTAAAGAGATCTCTAACGTTTAATATATGATCTGAAACACAGAAACTTTAATCGTAAACAGGCCAGTTTACAATCGTAGGTTCGATCCAGCATACGATTGTGACGTTCGTAAGAACCGGTTTCCCTCGTCTTTTCTGCTTCGACAGCTAGTCAAGTGACTTAATTTTCTAGGAGAGAGTTGGAGTCTTCAAAGCAAGTCATGAGGCTCAACAAAGAAAGGAGACATCCTCATGACAAAGCTAACCCTCAGCACTAGAAACGACTCCAACGACCGCACAACAAGACCTCGAACCTGTGGCGTATTCGGCATACCCACAAGCCATCTACAACTCGTTTCTGTTGCAACAGGACTTGATGGTACAGGAGTATCACGTATAGCAGCAGCGTGCGTCCATGATGTAAGATTCAAGATACATGAAAACCCCTTTTTGTTCAGATTTCACATTGATGTTGATAAGAAAATTTCCTATGTCAAGTAATAAATGAATCAGTGAGAAGCATTATCACCAAACGCCGACCCCGTTGCGGTGTCTTCACAAATTGGGTTTCCAGGCAAAAAAAAAAACGTTTCGATTACGATACTTCAGTAACAAGGTATCATACCTCGGATACCTAAACACTCCCAAGCGCCTGAGAAACACCAAGGAAAACATATTCCCCAGCGATACACTGATGATTCTGTCGACTCCTCTCATCAGCAATAAGCCACAAAGTACAGATGACGGTTTTTGTTTCCTTTGAATGTCCGTACGATTTCAATCTCTCCATGAGCATAATGTTCTCAAGTAGAGTCTTTGTGTTACGGACGACGTGTCGGGACCATGAGAGAAGAGATGCCCGTTCGGTTATTATCAATCTTTGGATTTTTCGGGTCTTCCATAATTGTTTTGCCAGTCACTCCACGAAAGTTAGACCTACGAGTTGTTGCAAAGCAAGGGGGTTGAATGTGAGTTCGTGGCAAAAACAAATACCCATCAAATAAGCTGTATGAGCAGAAGGCAAGAAAACATCGATGTAGAGCGCTCGTATACCAGTGGCGACAACCAAGAAACTCCTCAAAGTGCTGCTCGAGAACAAGGTGCAATGAGTTTCGTCAATGTGAAGGGAGTCATTTGATGCTTGACAGTTGAAAAACAGGACCATCAAACACATACAAGTCACTACCTTGCTAAAGTAACTTGTACCTGAGAGCTCAACGAACGACCTAGTACACAGAACAATGATTTGAGAATACATGAAACAGGAAACAAATCGCAACTCAACAAAAAAAGTCAGAAAGTCACCTCCTATTGCAATTTTTCTCACCTCATGCTCATCCGGAAACAGCCCAACTCTGCCTGACATAACCTCAATTCCGCGGCGTAGCTTCAGGAAAACGCTACGCTACTGGCGTCTGTAGCAGCAGGCGTTGATGGTGAAAGAGTATCTGGTATAATTCAGTAGCACGTTTGATTTCTTGAGATAAGTGATTCAAGATACGATGCGTATGTTTAGGAGCGATATTGATACGGGAGTGCTGTGGGTGAGGTGAGAAAGAGTGCTGGTCAGAAACAATCCGTGTGGGAGCATCGTTTTGAGTTTTGTTGTGTTTTCGTAAGCTACCTCAAATGCCAAAAAAAGTACATGTGGAAGATGGATGCTTACCGCAGTAGCAAAGTATCGTTCCACTTCAGCCTCCCAAGCACACCAGCAACGTCAAAGGAACTATAACCAACTACACACAGATGATTATGACGACTTCTCTGATCACCAAGAAAAATGAAGCCAGGCCTCCACGCTCTTTGGTTCCCTCGATGTTCGTACGATACCAAAATGTCCTTGCACTGTTCTCACTCGCTGACCAGCTTATCAGAGTGGAGCTAGTTGGGTTGTAACATATTTAGATCTTTAACTCCACATATGGTTGTTACATGAACCACTCCAAGCGTCTTAAACCTAGGACTTCTAACGGAACAAAGGTGTTTGAAAATGAGTAGGCAAAATAATAATAATAATAATAATACAACCATTGATGTTTACCTGTAGAGCTGAACCAAGACTATTCCTCTAAATCACCCTCAAGTATGCCAAACCACAAAAACCTGTAGATGCTAGTAAATCTGCTGAAGAGTTAGGATTATCAATGCAACACGACCCACTGGCAAGAATTGTGACGGTTGGCAGCCATTGGTCCCAGATAAATCTAAACGGCACCACCACATTTCAACGCACTCAGAAAGAGCACTGCTCCTCATCCACATGACAGCTTTGCCGCAGTGCCGCAGTGCTGCATGGCACTTTTGGATCAAGTTCTTTTACAAATGGCTCTCATGTCATGATAGAGTATTCTGGCATACATTTCCATACGGCAAGCTCGAAAAACGATGACTGAAATCATCATGGTCTTTAGTACTGCTGCGTTTTTTGTGTGTCAGCACTTTCCCTGGCTTCGTGTCCGTAACCATCCAATTCAACACTGTCTCCGTTCTACAGCTGAAATCAAAACGAGCTCTCCAAATGCTCACCAATACCGACAGTAATAAGTTCTCGGAAACCTAAACATTGAAGTGTGAGCACCAAGCTCCGGGTCCAAATTGAGATTTTTTTGTTCATGTCGTATGTGATGCAGCTTTTTACTGTTCAAGCATAGGCAAACCTGAAAACCACAGGACTCTGGCTGTAGAACGCCAGATCACCGAGCTATTCATTAAATGACAGCCTGCGTCGACACCGCCTTTGTCCTCTGACATATCCTTCAACAAAATTGTATCTAATCATTTTCCAAACCCCCACATGCACAATCGAGGAATAAGGTCTTTCTTTGCTTTTGCTGTTCCCACTCTGAGTTTACTTCCCGGGCTTGTGACCGGCGTAGGCATCATTAAAAACAGCAGATTTGGGAGCATTCCAGTTTAAACCACCTTGAGACAAACAACAAAACTTGTAAGCAACCACCCCAACGGCTCCATTTCTTTCAACAGCAACAAAATCCCACAGAATGATCTGTTGATTTCTGAGAAGATCACATCTACGTACAACAATAGTTTGTTGAATTGAGTCCACCTATAACACAAACGAATGTTGAGTGCAACGTCCATAAACAGCATAAACCAACTGCAAAACAAAGCATTGCATCGTCCACAACACAACTGGCCCAATAGCAATGCAAAACATACCCGCTTCACCACGTGAAATGTATACCTCAAGATTAACACACACAGCACTACGAAAGACGACTCAACGGTATAATCCCAGTCATATATGCAAATTTCAAACACGATACCCTCCTTCATGATGGTCCCTACAATTGGCGAAAGGGCAGGAGTTTAGAATGCGATGTTGAAGATGTGTCAAGATCTAGAGTAATCATTGCTTACCAGTCTGTAGACATATACGGATAGAAGCAGGTTCTCTCATTCGGCATAGGCTCTGAGATGCGTCAACTTGCCCAGGTGCTTCGGATGCTTGATCGTTCAAGGTTTTGAACATCGTAAACATCACAAAATTTGCCTGCAACAAGCTTTCGTGTGATGCTTGTCAAGCAATCACGTCCGAACTACAGAATCCATGAATACACGCGTCATGACACGTTCTCGATCCATCTAAACCACTCAGAAATATTGACCGGCTACAATAAATGCCAAAATCAAGAAATGCAAATCTTTGTCGAGTTTCACGCCATAATACAAGGCACGCGAAGCAACCTACTTTGCTATTTCGACTCTCAAGTATCGTCCTATGGATGTGAACTAGTCGCATTCGCCCTGGATCAGCTTCCAACTAGGTTTGAATTTTTGCTTCTTTAAAGCTTCAGACGAGCAAGACTTTTGGCAAGCTAGATTCATACAACTGAGGTAACTCAAGTTCAGAAATTGACCTGACTCCAAATTCTTTTGAGTTCAATATATCTGGATTCCACACGCAAAAACAGATGATCACATCGGCACTGTCTTTGCTTGTTTACCATTCCTGTAACACTCCCTCAAAGTTCTTCGGTATGGTTGCTTCAACAACCATATAGACGGAAACGACTACATGTTCTCTGTCTCTTCTCTGCCATTTAAGCCAACTGTTGTGAAGCGGGGAATACGTTTCCTATATTTTAAACCTTTCATAATTACACTTAAAACAGCAGATTCATCAAAGATCAAAACAGCATCCTTGTTACTGTAACTGGGCTTGTGTCGTGTATCTGAAAAGATACATGGTATCGCACTGTCCGGTTCACCACATCCTGATAAGAAGGAGCCAAAGAGAGCCATGAAGATAGAGAAGGAGACAGAAAGTCCAGCCTGAATTCCAATGCCACAAGCCCGTAGCGTCTTGCAATGAACCTTGGTCATTGTGTACATCATTTTCATGATGCACAAACTTGACGAGTTCAAGCTCTTGCCAAAATCACAAATCCAATCCAATTAACCACCAGTACGATCGCAAGGCGGACGACAAGCGTCCTAGGGCAGATCTGGCTTGGTGACAGCCCTTCGCTTCTTCTTCAACTGAGCTGGGATAGTCCTCGAAGTGACAAATGTCAAAAGAGCGACTTCCCAGAGCATCAGCATCATTAGAGCTCGACGGAGACGAGCAAGGTGCCCTAGCGTATGAAACCATACTCTAGCGGGACCATCTTGGATTGGGGTTTGGTCTGGCAAGGGGCTTCCTCTACAAGGAGAAAGAAAAATGGTTAGTTTTGCAATTTGATGTTGGGTAATATTGGGCAATGGCAATAACCAAACAGAAGCAGAAAACAAGGAGGCATGCATCCAAAACGTACCATCCATCCATCTAGCACCCTCTCTTCTTCCTTCCTCCTTCTCGGCAGTGTGGCGTCTAATTTGGAATTGAATTTTGTGAGAGCAAGACAGGATTCCAAAAGGTATAACATACAATATTCAAATGGTGTACTTCCATTGGGTGGATGCTCCTCCTAGCACGTAGATGGCCCCCTCCTCCCTCTTCCTTGTCTGGTTGAATTGGAGACAATGAGAAAGTGTTGCTTTATGCTTTATTCCAAGGCATGACAACGGCATACGAAATTGGTATAAAAGCGTGTTGTCAAGATCAAGAATGCTTGCTTCAGAGAGAAGCGTGTGTGCTGGATTGACTCTTAGATATGGTTGTTTGGCTGGTGGTGTCGGTTCTGCAAACAAAAGAGGATTGTCTCCAAATCCTTCATTATCTGCATCAACATCTACGTCATTTCCTGTTGCTGCAAACTGTGACATGAGTTGAAATGGTGTTCTACTCATTGTACGGTTGACGTGGTGATTGTAAGCATCCATAAATTGCTCCAATGCGCGGTCAATCATAGGCCGATAAATCTAGAGCATTCCGAAGTTGAGAGACGAATCAGCACGTAAATGACCATTCGCTTACCAAATGGAGAGACAATACGTCTACATTGTCGTGAATGTTGAGAATCCGATTCTTTTCCAGATGTCTGAAAACTCTGAGGTATATAGATCCCACTTTCTCACCCACGTCTCTCCACAGTCTTTCTATACGTTGATTGGCTGTACTCTTGCCCCGTATGAAGCTGCCTCTACCCACTCCTCTTTCTTCATTCATAAATGCCTCCACTCGATTATTTTCTTTCCCCCAATCACCTCGTACTCTGCTGGGTATACCGTATTGCGCGCATCCCTATCAGAATTGTAGAGAAAAGTTGGTCCTGATTTGTGCCAATATGATTCGTGAACTGGCGTCGACGAATACCTCTCTAAACAGATCCATAACTGTTGCGGAGCGATTATTCGTTTTACAAGACAGGTATATGATGCATCTGGTGAAGCCATCAATACATCCGTGTATAGCAAATCCGTAATCTTTAAGCTTATGGTGTCCATCAATATGCCACAACGAATTGGGTCCTGCTACTTTATAGACTCGTCTCTTCAGGATTTTTCGAGACCTTGTTACAATTCCTTCTGGGTCAACACGTTGGAGGCATTTGTGGACACGTTTGAGTGGAATGTTCAATGCGTACTTCGTTTTCAGGTGCCCTACATTCAGAGGTTGTGGGCCCGCATTCTTTCAATTTCGGCAATAACTCTTTACCTCGCATCATCACTGATCCAAATGTTGTCAGACCATTTCGATTCACTATTTCATGATTCACAATGCGATCCAACGTTGCATCGTCCACCGTTGCATCCAGTTCCAATGAATTGAAGCAAGCATATATGGTTTTAACATCCACGTTCAGCTTCTGAGCAATTTCTTTCTTATTGTGGCCCCAGTTGGAGAATCCAATGATGGTGGCGGCTGACAGTTTCTTGCGAGGCCTCCCTGGCTCTCTGGGCTCCACAAACGCTTCGACTTGTGGCCAGCGTTCTGGGAATAATGTTTTTGCGTTGATGACTTTGTGCAAATAGTTCAAGTTAGACACCAATATTTCGATGATGCCTTCCAGATCTTTCGAACTAATGTCATTCACATTGCCCACAAACGATACGAAGATGAAAAGCTTCCGTCTGAGCTCCAAATGCGCTGCCACAACGGCGTCTTCAATACTTTGGACTGATCCAGACAAAACTGCTTGATGTGCTCGCAAAACATCCATGAAGGAGTTCATCTCTCTCTGTATCTCAGCAGTAAATCTATTGTTCAATGAAAAGTGTAAATGAATGCTTCATCCCGACAAGACAGCCTCAAAACGTGTGCACACCGTTGATCATGATTCGCTTGCATAATGTCAGGATTGCAGTGGTTTGAGCTATCTATGGAAGGACCAGTGGGATAAAGTTCAGGCTGATAGCAACGGAGAGTGTCTAAGATGATCCAGCTTCGAGAGTAGATGATCTCTTTTGTTATACAATTACACACTTTATTGATTGGGAAGGGAATTTTGTTTTGGTCTGACTACATCATATACATGGTCTTTGACGCAAATTGTTAGACATTCTACATTTTATATATTTCAGGCAGCCTGATTTTCATGTTGATGCGCTTCAGGTGGAGGAGTAGCTTCCTGAGGGTCTGTGACTTGAGCACCATTATCAGCATTGCCTGCTCTGTTATGTATTAGGGGTGACACACACCCATACTTGTAGACACAATATACACATATGAATATACATCTATATACAATGACACTAGACGAGGTATAGAGCACGAGTGCACACCATCCTATACAGCACATTCAAACAGAGGAAATGGGAATTCCTCATAGTTTACATTGCAAAGTTAACTCATAGGACGAATATAAATATATGAATATGCAAATATATATATTGGACACGTAGAAACGCGTTCATTTTGGGTTTGGAGGCTGGTTGTGATCCGAGGACTCACTCCTGTAAAAAATTTGGCTCAAGTGACGACTCATCACTTTGGTGTCCAATCTGCCACAAGCTCCTCTATAGCACATCGCTTTGTATCGCTCATACGACCAGACAGACGCCGTGCTATGGACAACTCCCTTGCAAAATGAACTGAATTTTACCCGGTTCCGGGAACTTGATGCATATATGAATTTTAAGATCGTAGAAGACATTCTGAGCCTTCGCCACGCGTGCCGCTGTTTGTTGTTCGCGTGTGATGAGGGTGTTTTGCGCGTGTGAATTAAAGGACTTTTGAAATTCCATATCCGATCACACTCCACGCTCCAACCACTTTTGAATAACTTGAATGTTTATTTCAACGCACGCGTATAAATGTCCTTTGGTCGTTGGAGGTTTTTTTCCGTACATTGTGAGGACTTTGTGAGAAGAAAGGAAGGAGGAGGAAACGTGGCTTTCAAATGCCAGTTACAGAATTCACAGAAGGCTCCGAAATTAAAACAGTAGGTGGTGGTGGCTGTAATGTACGGCTATTCGTGGATGATGGGACAAGACCATCGTCACTAATTCTACCTTGTCGATCAACGGTTGGAGGACGGCCACCATCCGCTAAATCCCCTAGGCAAGGAAGATTAGTCTTTGCGATGCAAAACGAAAGGGGGATAACAAACTCACCTCGGAAGCTAACACCTCTGCATTGTGAGATTCTCCCCAAAAATGTTTGAATAATCGAAGGTGTTCTGTCCCTGGATTTCAGCGGTTCTATGCTCTTTGGATCAAGCTTCTTGGCAGCCACTTGTTTTAAATCCGCTAGTCCTCCAGACTTTTCAAAGAAATCAACGACTGCTGGGACGTTCCTCACAATTGCAGGGAGTCTGAGAGAAAAAATAGCGGGAAACACAGTGTCAGCAATATGTCAAACACTTGCTGGTAATTTCAACAACGCGTTCTTTACCTAACGAACAGATCTGCAATACACTGATCGGTATAACGGATATGTCTTAAAGTGCGGAAGAACGCCAGAGACCTTGCGGCGATAATGAGAAGGACCTGAGCAACGAAAAGGCCAGTATTGTAGGTTTGGGAGGTGGCATAGAAGGCCATAGCTTCTGAAACCGCCGTTTCCTACCAGGCGCCAAAAAGGAGTAAGATATCAAACATAACAATACAACACCTATAACATGACATTCTCTTTACCTTTAAACGAAGCAACCCGTCCCTCAAATCAGGCTCCAACAGCGCATTCATCAAATCATACTTTGCTGCACCTGGAGTTATAGGTCCAGCAGTAGCATCGACTTGCAAAGTTTCTACAACTGACGTGTATCTTGGCAAGAGGTAAATCAGACCACTTGAAACGGTTTCGTTGTTGTAGCCAGGAATGGACGTGTTGAAGACTCGTGTTGAAGAGCATATGCTTGAGTCGAAAGGCAAACAGCTTTGGTTGACAAATGCGTAGAGGAGACTACTTGGATATCCCTCATATGATGGAGATGCGGGATAACGTGCAGTGGAGCCAAAGAAGACCTCTATACGGACGACTCAGTTTTCGTCTTGTCATACGAGTGCGTTTAAACGCTGAGAAATCATACCTTGGTTGTAGTCGGTCAGGTGCTTGGTATCGGCAACGAATAAAGCGCGAAGATTAGCTTCAGTCGTCCATGTCTGAATCCAGAAAAAGAGGAGTGAGCGGATGAGCGGAAGCACACGTAAGGATGGTAGAGTTATGCGGTACCTGAGTATCGAGAGATGCTGTCATCTCTTCCACAAAGTTCATCGATCTGATGCTGTAAGACAGAAGAGACGCGAATTGATCTTCCAAAGCTATCAGAGTGAAATGTTTGTGAGTCCTTCATATGCTAGTGTGTAAAACATCAACTTGGGTTGGAGCATACCAAAATATCGACCGATTTGGGTAATTGCATTGATCTGATTTCCAAAAATGTTCCCATATTGTCAGTTTTGAGGTCTAAAAGCTCAAATAAAACCATCCTTTGACAATATACTTACATTTGCAATAGCAAGACAAATAGCAACAGAAATCAAAGCAACCTTGTACAAGACATACTCAATCCTCAATCTCAACACAATGAAATGAGTACCACCAGCACGTTGCGAGGAAATATAATTTCTCGCCTTCTCCTCCAAAGCCTCACTAAACAGCCCTTCTGAATCATGCTCTTCTGTCATGTCTTGCAAGACATCAGAGACAATTCGTTTAGGAATCTTCATCAGCACTTTGAGCGCGTCCTTTTGTTCACCAGTATAAACAGTCAGTCGTGTATCCATGATTGCAACAGCAGTACACACAGCTCCAATGAAACAACAGACAAGGCCAATCATGGCTCGAGTTGCACTGGATGTGTAGGAATCATAGTCGCCAAAGAACAGATCATTTTTGAGGTGTGCGTAAGCTCCGTTTTGGATGCCGACCCAATTGTCGGCGATGAATCGGAATTGAGACACGTGGCCGAGAGTGCTCCATTGAGAGTCCGAGAAAGGAAGCGTGGCCAAGTACATGCCCGAGTTTGCAAACATATTTATGGTTTCGTAGAGGGTGAGATTGACTGATTGAGTTAGACTTGAACGAACGAAGATCGAATGTCAGTTATAAAGTGCTGCAAAATCTAACGAGAAACGAGATCAGGTTGTGACTTACGCGACTTCGGGGTAATACGACAGATTAACGGGCACCATTCGTGTAGTATAAATAGCCTGGATAGCAGCTGTTGGATGAAACAGGGTAGTAAACTTTGCCAAAAAAAAAGCAGCGATTCCAGTTGAATGAAAACTCACAATTCCAAGTGTCTCGATTCTCATAAGCATACTGATTTGCTTGACGAAATTGGTCCATTTCGTCAGCAAATTGGGTTTGCAAGGCGGAAAAGAGATTTTGGTTGCTAGCGGTGTGAGCAGACTGTAACTGTCTGGCTCTTCTGAAAGCTGTACTGCTCATTTGAGACCACACGTGAATACTAAAATAGTAGTGGTGTCAATGGTGACAGTTTCAACGCATCGCAGAATGGAAGTCACTTACGAGCTCAAAGTTTGTAGAGAGATAGTGGCTATCACACGAGAAGTTTTTGCTATAAGTACACTGAGGGAGCAGTTTGAGCGACAAGGATGGCTTACTTGTCTGAAGTAATTGATTCGACACAATAAAGTTGGCAATAGCAGCACTCATAGCAATAGATGCAGTCGTAATACCAGAAATGACAATAATCCAGGTATGCTTAGAGTTGCGATTAACCAAGCCTTCACGAATGCTCATCATACGTTGATACATCTTTGCTTCTTGAGAACTTGGGTCGCCAATAGATGATGCAGCTCTGGCCGTTTTGTCTCCATCGCCGATCGGCTGGCCAGCGACCAGAGAATCTCTGCGGTGTGGCAAAGAATCCCTGCGTTTTGGCAAAGAATCCCTTCGTTGCTGCAGAGAATCCCTGCGGTATGCTTGGATAGAATGCAAAGATCCGGCACAGTCAGAACTTATATCTCCTGGGCCTTCGCTCTCTGGTGAGGAAGATTGACGGGCATTGTCTGCCAGAAATCTGTTTGAAATTAATAAGTAATAAGCTGATTGTCACGAAGAGAAAGAAGTTGACGCAAGAGCAGGTTACTCACTTTGTACTTCGACTCGTATACATGGCCTACGAAAAAGTAGAGCAAGACATGCATAATTAGTTATGATTCCGGGCCCTTTATTTTGTGGAGTCACGTAACTACCTCCATGGCATCAGCCTTGCTAATCAGGGCTCGTCCTCTGCCTGCGTCACTAACGACTTCAAACAAAAACTTGGCGTAAAATCGTAGGAACTCCGTAGAGCGTGGAAATCTCGTAACGAGCTTCAAATAAGCGGCGTTTGCACATTTGGTAGAGTTTTGAAGAGCAACAGCGACCATTTCAAGCTACAAGGCAAAATCGAAATTTGTATTAATATTTTTCATCGTTTGAGAAGAAAATGTCCATTGTACCTGTTGTGGTGTGACATTGGGATCTTTCAATTGGGAAAAGAGTTCTCGCTGATATCCGGCGGCAAGGACGTGATTGTATTTTGCCTCACTAGATTGCGTGTGAGTCAGTTGAAAGCCAAAGAAGAAAGTAGTGTGAACTACTTACTAGTTCAGCTTTTTAAATTCAGCGATACCAGCGACATCCAAGTTGAGAGAGGACCCAAGGCCATCGAGTTCTTTTCCTTGACTGGAGACTTGATTGAGAAAGTATACTTGGAACGATATATCGAACGGCGGAGAAAGAGCTTCTACACTTGCTACCCTTCTTTTGTGACGACCTTCTTCAATCGTCAAGTGAAAGTAATAACTAGCCATGGCGCTGAGTACCAAAGTGTCTTTAGGGAATTCAATACATCCACGACGGAAGACGTTCATCTAGCAAAGAACCTTGCATCAGTCCACGGGTCTAATTGTGGGATAAATGCCGAACGCATTACCAATTCGTCAAATGTCGTGGGGTCAGACTGATAAAGTCGATCATTCATGTCCTTTGTAGCAAATCTCGCGACATGTTCAACATTGACACTGGATCCAAAGACCAATTTCTTGACTTGCCCAATATCCTCCCCTCCCTCGAGTAAAAGAGAGAGTCGGATACGGGATTCTCGTTGAATGCTGTCGAATCGCCATTGTGAGAGGTAGAACCCGATGCTGCATGCGATGGGGTAGACTGTCACGATGACAATGAATACAGCCATCGGAAGCATTTCTCGTTGAAAGTTATAAATCACAGTACAGGATAATGAAATGGCTCCGACTGACATTGCCCCAAGCATTAATCCAGCTCGAATGTTGTTGAATATTTGATTGTAGAAGGGCATGTAGTACACTAAACAAGACGGATTTTAGCTGCAAGAGCGTTGAGCAAAACTGGTTCGCAAAACTATATACATGATCCGAAAAAGACGATTGTTGGCAGTAAAGTGGCAAGCCCAACTTTCAGAATGAAGTCTGACGGCTCCGCAAAGTTCCAAACCAAAAGCATCACGAACTTGGACATTGAGTATATCATGTCCATTCTACCATGAACCTTCGAACGAAAGTGGTCAGAGAATATGCTTTCCGCAAGTTGGCGGCCACAAGGGCCGTCCCATTAAACATTTCAATAGTATCACTATTCAGAACTCACCTTGGAAAGTACCGTCTTGTGTGTTGGGTCTACATCAATATATACCAAAGATAGTACCCACACGAAGGGAACAAACAGTACCAGGATGATGATGGATGTCGTCATCAATGCCACCCGACTGTTTGCCGTACACGCGGTCCCAATTAAGGTACCGGCTGCGGCTTCGTGGGCGAACTCTGGCCTGAATGAGGGCAGGTGAGTAATGTGATTATAGTGTCCATGTAGCGTCCAAATAATATTGGTTGATTCAACTGAATGAACATACCACCAAGATCGCGAGCAAGGAAGAGCAGTGATCAATATCTCGCAAATTGTAAAAAAGAGAACGTTTGGGATGTATCCGGCACAAGCTCTTAGAGCCTTGATGGGCCAAATGACTTTGTGTTGTCCTCGAATGAAACCCCATCCAACCACTGCGACCATGGAAAACTGTGAAAATGAACAGAGCGTTAGAATCATATTCTCATGTTCTTGGAAATCGATTGAAATCTTTATGATCAGCAAGTCTGTGTCTTAAACGACAAATAGTCACCATGAAGCATATCAAGCCGACAGCAACACCGAATACGATGCTGTAAAAAATTAAGAAAAAATTGAGGGATTAACACAAGTTTAACACGAACTGACTGTCCAATCGGGAGTATTCAAAACAGAAAATACCTGAATTTGGTGATGTCCAGTGATGCGTAGTCAATCTGAACAACTGTGGCAACAACATCCGGAATCCAATATACGGGTTGCAGTTGAGGGGTCAAGAAAAACAGAACGACTTGAATGTCTTCCAAGATCAAATGAAGGTATCCAATCAACTCGTGATTGTCTAGAAAAAATCAAGATGGTTGTTATAGTCACATCCTCACAGCGAATCAAGATTGCTCTTCAAGAATTGTGTGTGTAAAACTACAAAGGAGTCACCATTGCCAAAAACCTATAAGATACAACTTGTGAGTTTTGAAAATCCTTGAGTACCATAAACGTGTATCGAGACACATACTGAATAAAAGAAGACCGAAAAGAGAATCGTCTTGACACGGTCCGTGAAGTATGTGTGCACCAATTCTTCCGACTCTTGTGTGTGTCCCTTTTCGACACTACTGGCTCTCTTGTCAGCCATCTCAAGCAGTGGAGGTGGGAGAAGAGATCAAGCCTTTCAGGTTGTTTGTCTAGCTTAGTTGATTAAAGCCGGCAAGGGGAACGATTCTGGAGCAAGTGCTTTCATGCAAAGAAAACTTCAAGGTTATCAAGTTACTTTGAGGATTTGGAGAGGGTCGATCGGCGAATTAAACGCTAACTTGGAACCAACTGTCATAAACCTCCTTTGAGACAGGGTGTGTGATTGAGGTCGATCGGGTCTCCGTCTAAACGAAGATTTCGAATCATCAATAGAAGGCAATGCAATTGATTTGATTAGCGCAAGTCTTCGTGTCTTGCGCGTGAACGCATGTCGTCCATCTTTGATGAGCTGGCACAAACACACAGGTTCGTTTTGATGGCGTTCAAGTCGATAGATCTATAAGCAAATATATTCAATTAGCTTTTCAATCTTCAGTTCCAATCTTGATCAACAAACAAAACCTGCTTCCAACAGCACACTATGTTTTTTTCGTGTCTTCACCGAAATAAACAATCCAACAGAAAATGCTAGCCAGACACCTCCTTTCAAGCTCACTTAGCAATACAGCCCTAGCACGGCGCTCGATAATACGGACACCACATGCATCACCCTCCATATCCAAATCCTATGCCTCACCATCCTCACCATCACAAAGCAACGAAACGTCAAACAGCAAGGATACCAAAGACAAGATCGAAATAACAGAGAAACGAGTCCTCCACATCCGTCGCATAGCACGTACAACATCCGGCGGCAAAGCACGTCAAATATGGGCCATGGTGGTGGTAGGAAACAATAATGGATTTGCTGGAATGGGTGCTGGTAGAGCTGTCGATGCAGGTGCTGCTGTACAAAAGGCTACGAGGAATGCGAATAAGAATATGCAGTTCTTTCCTAGATATGATGGCAGGACGGTATTTTCAAACTCGGAATACAAGTATAAGGCTACGAATTTGACTATATGGCCTTTGCCACCTGGTATGTCGGTGTATTGGTTGTTTTTTGCTCTGATTCCAATGTATTTGGATCCTTTATCTCGATGGGTCACCGCTTTGCATGCATCGCATTGGTATCGCTGCTCAAACTCAAACTCTCACACTAACCATAGGTTCTGGTGTGATCTCATCACCCCACATCCACGAAATATGTCGATGCGTTGGCATCCACGATATAGCAGTCAAAACCAGAGGATCTAGAAACCCTATGAATGTGTGTAAAGCAATGTTTGAGGCTCTAGCACATCAAAAGACGCCCGAACATATTGCTAGAATGAGGGGGAAGAAGGTCGAGGATGTTGCTCTCTCGTATTTCGGAGAAGCCAACTAGAGAGATTAGAACACGTAGAATCTTGTGCATATACACCATCCATGTTGAAGGATTTTGGCATCCACGTCACATATTAAATCTAATATTTTCGCATCAAATCAGTCAGTCACAAGTTCTATTTTCTTGCAGTTGTTATACACGGTTGTTAATACTGCATCTGTCCAAAGATGTCATTACAAGAATGTGTAATGACAACTTGCACGGCCTTCCGCACCAACAAGTACTTTTTAGCATTGACTCGTGAATGCAAATCTTGTACTATACGTGAATGTTCAGTCTGTTTGGATTTCAAAGTAATGTAGAATGCCTGCAGTCCCAACCTGTACTCAGCAAAACCAAGAGATGTTCAGACCGGAAATAATTTGTTCGCCAACAACAAACATACCAATACACTTCCTTGGCATCAACACGACATTCACAATTGATCTTTTGGGCTACGGTTGTCTTGGTTCGACCCTTCACGAATCTGTTCATGAGACGTATACAGCCATGGATCGTACCTATTAATATGTTCGTCATCCTTTTTTGCCTACATATCCATCGAAAAACAAAAAAATCTCATGTGCGCCTACTCACTTGAAAGAAATTCCTCCCGCTTAGCGACCTTCACTTTCTCAACCTTCTCTTGCATAGCACTCAAAACAACTTGTCCCACTTTCACACTCTTCATGCTCGAATTTTCCAGTTGCTTGATATACATACGAAATCTCATGGCACACATGCGCATACTCTGATAGATATTGAGCAGCACGGTGAATCTCCCAGCGTCCAATCCAGCCACTACATGAGGTGACTTGGCAAGTGATGTATCAAAGTAGAGGGCATGACATTTGGGTTTCATGTATGCAGAAACTTTACGTCGGAGTGCTTGGCCTTGGTGCCTCAAGTAGTCTACTCCCAAGGATTCTCGAAATTCTATGTTCATAAATGAGCAATGCTGACCCTTAGTGTGGTTTTTTTGTTAGTATCCTGAGAGAGAAAATGACCTCACTCACGTTCTCGAACCATCTTTGAGTAATCGGCAGTAACACCCAAAGTACGGGTATTGATCAAATGGCCACACCACGGGAAATCTAGGAGGCAAAAAATCTGATACAATTATCATGAATATTGCACTTCACAAGGACACATACCATCACCATCAATCTCTCGCATCTCAAATCCATTCACCTCGACAGGGAAATTCGTCATGGTTTTGTGAGGAGACACTGCAGCACTATACTCGGGCAACCCTCGAGTCATGACCTGCAGAAATCGTTCAGCTTTCTCACGATTGGATGTCATATAAATGAAATCATCCACGTAATGAAGCAATAGACCATCGTTGCCTTGATTCGTGAATGATAGTTCGGCTTGCTCCAAATGGCCATAGTACAGGCTAATGTGTTTGGAATTGATGGAATGGTTTTCGGAATCAACTGACGAAAAAACCACAGTGTTTTGCAATCTACCTGCAAAGCAATGCAGACACTACTGATCCTTGTGGGATTCCTTGTCGTTGACGATATGTTTGTCTTCCAACCTGGTTTGAGTTAAAGTTGTATTCAGAAATCTGTTGACGGACAGCGACATCACTCTCTCGATCAGTACCTTGACGAGATTTGTTGTGATGTGCTCTTCAAGCATCTGCCAAATGTCATCCTTTTCATACCGATCATAAACAACCTAACATAACAGCCAAAATGACCTTTTTGCAATCGCCCAAATCTCACAAATCCGCTCAGCACAACATACAGTATCAGCGACAAGGGTCTTCTTCATATCTTTGGCCATATCATTTGCAAGAGCAGCAAAATGAACGTTTGCGCCTAAGGAGAAAAAATGGAATGGTTTTCATGTGGGCATATCAAAGTAAGATCTCTCGCGCTTTCAAGCTCACTTCCAGGAAACGCCTTCTTGGGCCACTTTCTTGAGTATTTTCCATCTACGGCTGAAGCCAAGAAGTACTTCACAATAAAGTAGTCCTCCTAATCAGATCAGCATACAGAATCGTCAACAAAAGAACCCTTCTCCAGTAGTAGGAACACGAAGTTACATACATCTGTAAACACATCATTCAACACTTCCAATAGCTTATCATGCTTGATAGAATCAAACGCTGCTGTAATATCCACCTTGACAAAATACAACTTTGGCAAATCACCATTTGACGATTGTGCTTGAAGAGCATTTGCGAATGTCTTGAGTTTCAAGTATATGTCAGTAAGGCTTGCCACTGCACCGCCCATCAGTTGAGGGTTGTTACCCTGGGGAATGATATTGCAAGTGGTTGAAATCAGCCAGGTGAAGGTAGCAAAAAAACTGCATGAAATTCAAACAATAAAGCACCTTCTCGTAATTCAATATATGCATAGCATCCTTCAAGATCTTGTTGGTAGTTGTAATCACCGTGTACTTTTCTTTAGGGTTTTCCTTGTCCGTACTTGGATCTTTGAGTGTAGGTTTGGGAGGCCCATGTTTCTGATCTTCCTTCTTCTTTAACTCATCCTCATCTTCGCGTTCCTCCTGTAATGTGATAATGACGTTGAAGGAAATAGGTGTGCTTGACAATGAAGGCCAGGACTCATCAGGTGGCATACCTTTGACATAACACTGAATCTGCGCCTAAGATTCAAAATGGGCCGTAGCCCATTCTTTTTAGGCACAAGTCTCACACGAGAAACACGGAACTGAGATTCGTTCTCTGTACGTTTTGCTTGTTTCTAAGAATAATTTGGACATTTTAGTCAGTTGAACAGCTACTGTTGTACCTTTTGGTGTCATAATGTATTCGTCTCATCGGGGTTTTCTTGTTACCTCAGAGATCTTCTTGTAAGTAGAAGTACCAAGTGACTCAAATATGTGGAAACAGCAGAGCTTCCAGATATCACTTCGGAAGTACACAATACGATTACGATATACCGTCGTGTCAGTCACATAAAAGCTAGTCTAGAAGCCAAAAAGAAGACTCAGAATTCACTGCGAAAGTTCCTGATACAGCAACGGTTCGCTACCGAACATTACCTTGATCAAGGGAATGATAAATCCATCAAAGAGCCAGAACGTAAAGTCTTCTAGTAGCTGTCTCCTTTTCAAAGTATCCGACAGAGGGATGTGCTGTCCTTGTTGAAATCCAAGAGGTACGAGCCATTCACAATCCGACATCTAAGAAGGATACCAATGAGATTGATGTAAAACCAGACACAAGCGTCCTCGTTTAACGATAGGTACCTTGAATTCATCTATCGCGTGTTGTAGAGTCATGTCTTCTGATTTCCGTAGCCGCACAAAGCGATCAATAGCTACGAGGTTTAGTCAGTTCCTTGATCAGCTTCTTTACACTAATCCAACACACCGGCACTGACTAACCTTTGAAAACGACCATAGTGTTATGGGTAGTCGAGAGGAATTTCTTCGGTATAACACGCCGAACTACAGCCTTGACGAATCCAGAGACATTGAAGAATGGACTAGTCCATCTCATGTAATCTCGTCCCGGCAACGGAGTTGATCCCGGCAAGTCAGTCTAAAGCCAAAAGAAAAGACATATTTTGAAGCGTTTTTATCTCCACTGTTGAGTTCAGCGCGAAACACGTACAGGTGCGGGACAATGCTTGTTGTATAGAGCCTTAAAATTGCATGTACTATGCAGTCGAATCATTTGTTGGACCAACTCAAAGGCCTTCCTTAGGCGCTTTGGCACTGGTTTCTGGAAAAAAAGCTTCATGGATCAGTGCCTTGATATAAGGATGATTTACCAATTCCAACCCTTACATCATGAAAATGATCAGCATTATATCGAACAGTATAATCAGGAGGAATTGGCCTTCCAAAAGATTTCTGAGAATCCTTCTTGAATATGTGCTCCAGACCATACTGACGTGGGAAGATGTATGCAAGAATCGTCTGCGCTGTGATTGTAGGCCATGGCTTTTGAGTTGGAGTTCTTGGTTGGTCTTTTCGTAATATTTGAAGTCTGTAGAGACTCAAAACATCTAGCGAGAGAGGGAATGTTAAAAATGCGCGAATCTCGACATGCCCAAAACGTGCATGTTACATATTTGCATCGACATACGAATCTTGGGTAGCCCAACCAACACCTCGTTTTTTACTCCATGGAAAGGTCGAGAATATAAGACACGACGTCTATTTAGAATGATGCTCGTGCTTGATGTGCTCAAACAAAGTTAAGCTTAAAACTGTCACAGGAAAATGCGTTAAGCAAGCACTCACTTGAACCCCAAATCTCCATCTTTTCCTTCGTCCTTGCTTTCAGCTCTACTTTCATTCGATCGATTTTTCTCAAGTGCTGGTGCTGGGGCAACTGGCACCACTAGGTGCGATGCTACTGGCGGTGGTATTATAGTTTTGGCTTCCGGATCGTCCAGGTCCATTCTGCCATCGACGTCTGGGTCGTCCAAGTCCGTTTTGGTTGAGTCAGGTAAAGGTTTGACTTTGCGTTTGAAGCGACGAATTCGCTTCTTCTTTGCTGGCAGCGTCTCGTCCTGGTCAATGTCCGTGGAGTCTTGTGCTTTAGGTAATTGAGCATCTCGTTTACGTTTCTTGTTGGGTGTTGTTGTGAATTCCATATTTGGCGGAAAGGGAGCGAAGAGTCGACTATCTGCCAGTTCTAACGGTTCACTATCAGATATGGAAACCCCTAAGAAGCAAATGTATTGACCTTATGAGCCGAAAAGGACAAATTCTGTTCATAAGGGCCACGTTACCAGACACTTGCAAGTAGCATGAATTTGGCAGCAGTGTAAAGATAGAGTAATGAAAGAGTAAATGAACCATCATCTCGTCTCCAATACTATGGATTTGGTCAGTTAGACGAATACGAACTCCAAACGTAAAAAACCCCCTTACATAGATAGTAGCTTCAACCAAATAGACGACTTGATACTCTTGATCATGGTATTAGGAAAGTTCTAACCGTGCTCAATGGGAGGTCCTGCGATTGAGTATACGTAATTATACATTTAATGTCACAACAACAGACCTTATGTTGTCCCAGACACAGGATGCGCTTGCAGTACTTCTTGTGAGTCTTGCACTTGTCAATAACTCGTCTAACGACCTATGTATGATTTAAAGTGAGCTTATTTCTCCGATGACTCCGATGACATAAAGCTCTGCGAAGCTTGTCAAGCTTCAAATGTCAAATGTCGAGTAGTTCTTACCTCAGTTTGAGTAGATCGTATCGAGGAGATGGCAGGCGGACTTCCGGGAACCTCATTTGAACAGACTAGAGTGGTCTCCATGAAGGTATTGAATGCATAGTCGCCATGAATCAAGAAGCCGGTTTGTGTCGAATTTGATGATGGATTGTACGTGGAGCTGATCTCACACTGCAATAAGAATTCTTGCATATTGTCCACATGTTTGAATAGCTTATGAAGTACGTCCATAGCTATACACAGGGGAAACCTGGAAATCGGTTTTAAATCAGCGGTTCCTGAGTATTATCCTTTCAAGTAGCAATAACAGCGTGATGTAGGAACGCGTGATGCGCATCTTGCCACGAATAATAATTATTTCCATCTTGAATGTCGCGTTGGTTAAGGTCGGTTCAATCTGCGCTCTGTTCTCAGCCGGAACCTCGAAGGAAACTCGCTGCTAGGGTCATTTTGGTCTCAATTCGAAGGTGCTGTATGTCGTATTCAATATGCCCCCTTAAGTCTCCTCTATTGCTACTCGTGATGAAGTTTTATCGTGTTCGTTTGCTATTTTCCGCATTTACTAAATAGATATGTTCAAGAAGAATCTTATATCATCATTATTTGGCATATCGGATCCCTCTAATTAGGCTGGAAGCTCGTCAAAGCTACCCGTAGAGTCAAACCCGTCGAAATCAGACCTCAACGTGGAGTTACCATCTTCCCTCAAGAACTGCTTCCCTCCTGAAGTATGGCTCGTAATCATCGCAGAGCTTGATGGTCTTGGTAACCTTTACCAGTGACAAAAATACCAGATTGGATGTAACAATTAACAAATCAAGACACTTTTTGTTCAAGGAGCCGCGAATCCTTTTAAATGTGAACTCTAACGCGAAACGACGCGTCTAGACTTACCCTCTTTAATGAAGAAAATGCTTTATTGACCTGTTTGAAGCAAGCAAGATAGATTCAGTAATCGTTCCAGATCAAGAAGTCACATTGTATTGGGTCGGGGGTTTTGCTCCAACCTTAAATCCGATGATGACGATGATTTCTGATGGAGACGTGCAAGGTGAGAGGTATTCATGAAATGACAGTTTGAGCAATCTGATCCCTCTCGTTCGGAACGATTTGTAGCATCAATACACAACGAGGAAATCAACAGAAAGAAAAGATGCCTGGTTGAATGACGAGGATATGCAAAGTTTATAGAGCACTGAATGTTAAACAAGTAGTAACAGTTTTTACATCTCAAGCAGCCTGTGTTATCAGACTCCAATCCGGTATCATCGCAACAGGATCTTTGACATATTCGGTTCTATTCACTTCGACAAAGGGCAGTTTGAGTGATCCAACAAGTGATGCTATCAGAATGCTGAAAAGTTAGTAACATTCATGACACAATTTGTCGTGTTTTTTTTCTCTTACCTCCAACCCAAGGTAAAACACTAGCAGGAAACACTGGTTTCAAGAATTTTACTTTGGATTCAAACTCCAATTCCTTCCATCTCTTTGACTCTTTCATTTTCCGTATCAGATCATGATATAGACGATACGAGAAACCGTGTATGCATGATGTTCCTCCGGTAATGACTATATTTTGGAGGAGTTCTGTTCGTGTATCTGATGGACACTACAGTCAAAGCAAGAAAATGGTTCAGCAAATCCAGAAGAAACACCTGGATGCTTATAATTGCCACAGCTTTCTGCGATGACCCCAGATAGCAAAAATCAGCCACTCAATACAGATCAAATATGCCTACATTCATCAAAGCGTCCAACATAATCCCAGCGACACACATCCCATCATCATCCTTCTCAAACAAGACCTCACAAGCAGACTCACAAACCCACGACGGGAATGTCACTCGAATATTCTCATATCCATACACAACAGGTTTCTGTTGCTCCCAATCATCTTGAATAGACGTCGTCGATACACCAATAGGCCTCACATGAAGATAACGAGCTTTCAAATCCTCCCACATTTGCAACGGACAGATAGTATACGATGAGTCAGGATTAAGCTCGACAGGCTGGTTGTTGATGATGAGGTCAGACGTGTTTGAGAATATGAGGTCTGCGAGACGGGCTGTTAGAGCGTGTCCTCCGTGCGGTATTGATTTGATTGAGTGGAGGATGGGGCGTCCGTCGTAGACCTGGTGTGGTGACGGTGTTGGCATACGAGAACAATAAGCGAGCAGGGAGTAGGGATAGATACCGCTTGGACTGTAGCCTCATGATATCCAACATCCACAACGAGTCCTGTTTGCTTCCCACATGATATCAAGGCGCTCCAGCTTGATGATAGGAATGTGACTGCAGGGACCTTTAGGAAAGAAATCATTGAATAGGGTGAGAATACCATCAGTCACATCTAAGTACGATTTTTTTGCTCACTTGCAGCACATTAAACAGCGCCCTCGTAATAGCTCTCTTGGCCGGCATGGGCAGTAAAGCACTCTCGCAAAGAATCACTTTGCGTTGTCGTGGATCCACTAGTAATTCCCTATAAGAAGCCAAAGAAAATAAGAAGATCATGTTGAATCGTAGTGGTCATCTTGGGGTTTGTCACCTCTGATAGATCCGGTACAACAAATCCGCAATCCGATCCTCTAAATGCTCTATCTCGTCGTTCTGGATTTCAAGATTCCATAATGTGATCAACTAGGAGCAATGTAGGCCAAAAAGATTCAGCTCACAGTCATCAAATGTTCAACGAATTCAACATATTACCTCTCCAACAGTCCTACTCCCATCCAGCACATTAGCATATGGATGAATACACGTCGGGACAATGCTTCGTGGACGTGATTCTCCTGAAAATCCACATTTTATGTAGAGGCTTCCAATGTCGAGCACGATTCTAAATGTTGTGTGTTTGTGAGCAAATGAGTGACAAAGGCGAGACTACAATATAAAGATTTTGCATAATTTTGAATAGTATTTATATGATTACTTGTCGTCTAGACCATAGAGAGTTCCTCGTCGTGATAACAGACTGGCCATTGTCATTTTTGTTTTTGATGGAGCTTGGATATTTCTGGCAGCGAGCTTAGATAGATCAAGACGGTTCTTAGCAACTAAGTTCACTATATAATCGTTCCAGATCACGAAATCATGTTGTGGTAAGGCTTGCTTGGAATCTGAGTCTGCGCGTATTCCCGTAAACAGGAGACACGAAACGAAATTCACGTTCGAATCTTTCTATAAACCAATATTGGCGACACTTGAATAGTCTTTATACACAACATCATACAGTTATTTACAGACTACGGTTTTGTTAAGGGAAGCACGTGGGGGCATGTTAAGCAACTCAATAAAGCACAATATATGGTATCTCTACTATTGTCGTAGTTCTCGAATAGCCTGCAGCAAGAGAGCTACCAATGGCAAAGAATATGTGAGGACAGTACTCAACAACCCAACAAAAAAACTGACGCAAACATACCATCAACGACTTGCTGAGCAGTCTTGTATCGATCCAGCGATGACTCCACTTGACCAGTCAACCAAGGCAAGAAGGTGGACTCGACTTCTTTTTGCACCGGATCACCATAGAATCCACGCTGAGTCAACGTCTCGAATACAGAGGGTACCAAATCCTTTAAGTAACTACTAGCAAAAGCCCGAGCAGCGACTCTAGCAGCAGCCTGATGTTGCAACTCTGCAACCCGTTCACGTTCCTGTAACCTACGTTGTTTCTCTTCAGTTCTACGACGTTCAGCCTCCTCCAGACGTTGCGTTTCAGCAAGTTCAGCAGCACGACGAGTCTCATATTCCGACTGATGTTTACGCAATGATTCCAATTCATCTTCTTCAGCTACCTCCATCAATGACTGTTCTAGAGTTTTGCCTACGAGGACTTGCAGGATTGGGCCGACTTCTATATCGAAATCGAATAGTTCGCCCTCCAGGATTTGGGTTGATGCATCCATGCCTGATTTTTGAGGGATGTACAGGGGAGATGGTGGACGGTCCAGGAATGCGTCGGTTTGGGCGGCGGCATCGGATTCTGGGACCTTGTCGGATAGTTCTTCTAGATATACGTCGGTTTGCACTTCGATGTGACGACGGCCTTCGACTGCATCGGGGGTCTTTGGTCTGCGTTGGGCTTCTGCACGTCTGCGGGCTTTAAGACGTCGCTTCATTTCGGCCTGGCGTTCCAATTCCACCGGATCAGGTTGTGAGTTCTAGGTAAGTGGGGAGGTTAGGATCACGTCATTAGCGAATTTTGGTGTAATTTGAATGTGTATATCCAACATCGTTTATGGTATCCATGCATGATCCACATCCTCACTCCAATCACTCACCAATGCACCTATTGGAGCAGCATATGTACTTCCACGATGAATTCGACGATCGTGCATGATATTAACTGGTCTATACAGTACGAATAGTATAGTACGGTGAGCATCCACTCCTCCACATTAAAATCCACATTAATCAAACGATTAAAATGCAAGACATACGCCAGTCGTTGATCCTTTTCGGCGGCAGGAGGCAGCGCGACGGCAACATCTCTATATTTCTTTCTCTGTATCTGCTGCTGGTTGTTTTGGACTGGACGTGGTTCAGCAGAGAATGAATATGGTTCATTGAGTCCAGGCGTGGGATTCACGGTTTGTGTCGTGGTTTTCGAGTCCTTGCCAGGTAGATTCGGCAGCCCGGATTGTGAGAGCATGACTGATGCTGTTTCGTTTTCCTTATTGGCAAGTCCACTCCTCTCGTATCTCTCGTCCTGTTTATCACAACTCGTTTTATTAGTTGAGGAATTTTGAGTGTTCATCACCATAGAGCGCAGAGCGCGTCAATCACGAATCATCTACTGCGTAATAGGCCGGATGCTGTTTATTGGGCGAGATCATACGACAAACGGCAAAGATCACCTCTAGAACTGACCGATGGCATTCGCCACAAATCGCTCATTTTCTCGCGTTTTCGTCGAATCATTCCAATCTAGACACACGTTAAAGAGGTAGAATCTGGATATTGTATTTTCAAAGAACTTTAAAGTCAACGAACTCAAACAACAACGAACTCAAACAATGCTTGTAATTGAGAGCGATCATCCATTTGTAGTGAAGCTTTCTTTGCGCATTCGAGAACAAAGATAGTAATCACGTGGATCTATTGAGAAGCTCTTACAATCAAGATTCACGTGCTGCATCTATAGGAGGGGCGTCTTGATCAGTCGAGAACGAGGTTTGAAGGTTGAGGGTATCTGGCTCAACTCTGCTGTCAGTGCACAGCGATGGCTGCTGTCACGATTTGAGAGCGTTTGAGAGCTGCATAGTGGGCAGCTGGGACTCGAAGGCGGCAACTTTCAGCCTGACCGTCAGATATGCAAAAGCAAAGGGAAATTTGTCTTGCACGCAACCGACGTTGTGTCGACGTTATGTTGCAAAGTGAAGCCTCATAAGGAAGTCACAATCCAGAGAGATGGAAAACATCACAAAGAGAAAGCATGGCGTAGAAAGAGGGCAGGTTGACGTTCGGAATAACGAGAATGTGCATGGAGTATTGAGTATTCAGCAAACACCCAGATTGAAGTGTCAGATTTCACATCATTAATTAGCACTTTGACGGTTCCAGAAACGTTCCTTTCTCGAGCCATACTCGTTCATATGAACACAATTAAATGTTCTTCGTAATGTACTGGGTACATCACGAATGTACCCATTGTGGCCTACAGAAACAGGTCAATGATGAGTAAATAAGAGTGACAGCGCGTGTATAATGGTCCAAATATTTCATTTTCATAGTAAACGACA
This sequence comes from Synchytrium microbalum, assembly GCF_006535985.1. Lineage (NCBI taxonomy): Eukaryota > Fungi > Chytridiomycota > Chytridiomycetes > Synchytriales > Synchytriaceae > Synchytrium > Synchytrium microbalum. The sequence goes on along the minus strand of NW_022158424.1, from coordinate 31,866 downwards.
CGTCCTTTCGACCTTTACTCACACTCCAAACGTTAAACCACCACCAAATTCAGTTTTGCACCACTAGTAGATTCAATGGCTCAAGCGGTATATGACCTGTTCGCCAGGGCAGTAGGAAGCCCTCTAGCCAACTGCTGTTTTAGTCTGAATGAGAAACTGAGCGAAGGCCCTCTCTTTACACTTTTTCGAGGAACTCTGAAATCTGATGGAAGCAATTTGACGGTTTTCTACTTTGACTGCGGTACGTCCTAAAATACTGATCTGGTATACCTCGATCGTGGCTCTTGTTTGCTTGATTTCTTGCAATGTCTCTCTTTGATCGCAAAACATCAAATCGCTGTTTTAAATGTTGGTGATTCTAACTGTGACCATTCTTATCTCTAGTCAAGAAAAAAGATCATCGGCAACTCGCTAGTAATGCCTTTAAGTCTTTTAAAAAGATGAGGCATCCGACACTGCTCAAATTCGTTGGTAAATCATGAAAGACAATGTATTGTTTCATTCTATCGCGATCTCTCCTTACACAGTCTTTATGCAGACGGTGTCGAAACTGAAAAGGAAATCTACATTGCTACTGAACCAGTGCAGCCTCTCAGTGCCATACCAAAAGACTCGCTCATCATACAATGGGGTTTATGGTCGCTCATCAACGCCATCAAGTTCATAAACACGGATTGCGGGCTTGTACATGGGAATATTACGAGATCTTCTGTCTATGTTACTGCTTCGGGTGAATGGAAGTGAGTATCGATTGTCGGGAGTGTTGCGCTTTTTTTGTTTCATAAGGTTTGTGATGATGACGTGGAGTCTCACCAACACTGTTAATACAGATTGGCAGGATGGGAACTATGTTGCTCGCTACAGGAAGATAATCCGATATTCATTGCCTCGGCGTTGAAATGGGTTGATGACAAGTACTTGCCTCCTGAAGTGAGGAAAGCATCTTGGTCTATCGTCAAGAGGTAAAAAAAAGCAACTATCCTTGGTAAAGGAGGAAGGAATTGTGTTCAGTTACTCACTCTGCTCATCAATTATAGCAATCCTCCTTTTGTTGTGGATTCATGGACATTCGGAACGTTAATTTATGAAATATTTAATGGAATCCTCCCAAGACAAGATGGTTTCTCGAATGGATCCATTCCGCCAGTACGTGTTGCAAACGTGAAGAGACGCTATCTTCTTATCTTGATCCATTTTTGTTCTCGCTCTGTTAGCAACTACTAGGAACCTTCCAAAGACTTGTTGCTGATGATCCACGGCAACGACCTTCAATGCCGTTACTTGAAACAAATCCGTACTTTGATCACCCAATCGTGTATACTGTCAAGTTTCTAGATCAGATATCGCTAAAGGAAAAGCCTGAAAAGGAGGAATTCATCAAGTGCGACTCACTCAAGCTACCGTTTTTTTGGCTGCACCAAGACTTACGCGTTATTCACCGGTTGTAGGCACCTACTCGCAAACGTAGATCAACTGCCACCAGCATTCAGGCTCCACAAAGTCCTCCCCGAAATAGCCAATGCATTAGAATTTGGTGGTATAGGACCACCAGCTTTAAACCTCATTATGAAAATGGGAAAAGCACTACCACCACCTGAATACGAAAAACATATCGTTCCCATTATTGTCCGAGCTTTTGCTATGCCTGACCGATCTATACGTGTGACATTGTGTAATGCGCTGACGGATTTTGTGGAATTGTTGCCTGAAAATGTTGTCAATGAGAAGATATGGAGTCATTTTGCTGCTGGATTTATGGATATTCATGTATGTGTTTATAGTTTGAAAGGCCGTTGTGGTTGATGGATGGTCGATCCCGTGGAAGCACACGATTGTGTCGAATGTCACTTTTTTTGGCGTCGACCGAAATTTGTGTAGAAATCTCACATCATCGACTCCATTTGTAGGCTCTGGTTAGAGAAGCTACGTTGCGGGCAATTCTAGCATTACTCCCGAAGGTATGATCCATGTCTTTGGTGCAGTTTTTAACACGCTGTGTCTGTGATCATTTTATGCTCACGGATTTGCTCTGCCTTTAGCTTTCCTCCAAAATCTTGAATAACGATGTGGTCAACTATCTGGGGAAGCTTCAGAGTGACGAAGGTATGTTGCATTCATGCATCGACGGCATTTACGATTACTTTTTGCGCCAGCCCTCTTAAATCTTCAAAACGCTCCATTTTTAGAGGCTGGAATCCGAACGAATGCAGTAATATGTCTAGGAAAGCTCGTACCAAACCTCTCTGCCTCAACACTGAAAAAGTTTTTAATACCAGGCCTATCTCGAGCACTCAAAGATCCATTCCCGCCAGCTCGACATGCAGGTTTACTTGCCTTAACTGCATCCAGCTCTCACATAACATCACCAGATCTAGCAACCCAAATCATACCTGCCATAGGACCACTGCTTATCGATCCTGACAAAAAGACGAGAATGAATGCCATCAAAACCATCAATATATTCATAAAGAAGCTGACTGAAGAAGCTGAAAGTATGGTACAGCAAGTCGCGGATGGTGGTGCTGGTACTAATGGTGCTGTCCCTGCAGGTGTACCGATGAATCACTCGGCTAGTTTACCAGGTGGTCTACCGTCAACACAACCGACCAGTTATAGTAGCAAGAATCCACCACCACCATCTACAAATCCACTCGTACCAGCTGTGATACCTTCATATAGTAATAGTGTCAACAATAGCGCCAACAATAATAGTAATAACAGCTTTGGTGGGTTTAATGGTAATGGTAGTAGCGAGTTAACTGGATCTTTTGGAGCTTATGGAACTACTGTTGCTTCGAATCCGATATCGTCGTTTGGTAGGAGTAATAGTTCTTCGGCTTTGAAGACGTCGAATTCTGGAGGGTTTATGCCTGCTTTGCCACCGCCACCTCCTGCTCCAGCGACTAATTTTGGGGGGACTAATGGTGTTGGTGGAATGTCACTGCCTAGTAAGGGGAAGAATGGCTGGGATGATTTCGATGATTTTGAGAATAGTGGTGAGTGTGTATGTTGTATTTTGTGTTGGCTGCCAGGTCATGTTGACAACAAGGAATTGAATTCCGAAGCCATTAATCTTCCCCCACCATCCTTTTTTGGCTGTCGTTCGACTCTGACTTTATTTCTCTTCACGCGCTTTCTTAGTAATCGGTAACAACCCAGCACAATCACGAAACCCACTACAACCAAAACCAGCAACAGTCGCCAAAAAGCCATCACCGAAATCAACAAGAACATCACAATCACAGCAGCCACCACAGCAAAACCTCTTTACTGGTCTTCCTCCACCTCCCGCTGGTCCCACAACAAGTATCATGCAAAATAGTATGGCTTATGGCACTAGTATGAGCACTACACCTGTGAAACCTGCCGTTTTGCCATCTGCTTGGGATGATTCGTCGTGGGATGATAAGTTTTAATATGTTTGTATAGTTTTGGCATTTTACACTAATAGAGATTGAGTTGCATGTTAAGGACGTCTAGTTGTGTGTAGATGGACTTTATGCTGTGTTTCCGTTTGTTTTTCTGCTTGTGGAGTTAGTTGTATTTCAGAGGCAAAGAGTAGTACTTCCGCGAGGCCTGGTATAGGTGTGGGTGCAGGACTCTTATATATTCAAGAAAAGAGAGTGCATCGAAGACACTGGGCCTTGCTGTTGTTGGAATCGCGTATCATTAGAACAAACATTATCGTCTTGCTCTTCAATCCGGGGATCAGCGAAATCAATGTCTAGCATGGCTGGTTCAACATCATATCTGCTGAATCCATAACATCTGATGATTCATCAATAGCCTGCTCTTCTTCAGCAGCAACATCGGATTTAACGGACTTCGTAACATTGGATTTTCTACGGTTTTCATCAGGTGTAGGCAACCTGAGCGTTTCTCAGCAACACAAACTCACCATAATTCAAGATGAAGTGCCTCAACATTAGCAGGAGGCCACGGTCGACCACTTTATTTTAGATTCAGGAGCTCGTTCGACTGCAAGATTCAGGAGCTCGTTCGACTGCATCATAGAATACCATTTCACCTTCATCTACATTGTCCGATGGACCCTAAGTACAATGTGGAGGCAGACATGAAGCCACATACGCAATTTATGGGAAGGAAGGCAGTATTTTTGGCCTCTTTATTACCTTCCAAGAACACAAAATGATTTGTCGCCTTCTCAATCCAGGTACTGATCCAAACACTTGATCTGACACATCAAGGTGATCGAATGTGTTGAGAGCTCGTGATCGCATTGGGCTCTCATTGCTGCTAGACTAATTAAGGATGTGTGACAGGACGTTGGTAGTCTCTGCCATCGTTGGATGAGCATGTGAGCTCGTACTCCGTCTGAGTCGTCGGTCATCATGAGGCCGTCGAGATGTGGTGAAGAATGTAGATATCGTCACCATAATGAAATCCTCTCCAGCGATATTTTGGGTATGTCTACTTGTATTAATACCAGCATTTGTCAGTTTTTCCAGCATTTGGCACGTTGTGCTACCTGCCGCAGCACACATATCCATAATCTAGTTTTTGATAAATAGAATCAGTCACTTTGTTTTGTTCAAACTCAACACAATGATGTGACTTTACGCCAAGAAACAGGCCTGGAATCACACTGACTGCTTCGTGTCGATACATAATCTCGCAGGCAAACGCTCTGCAAGTACACTTCTCACATGCTATCAACATCCATCTGGTTTCATACCATTTCGTTTCTCATCCTCGAGTCATTGTGCAAACTTGGCGAAAGATTTATTCTTCGTCCGGTGTCGAATCATTGCAGACCATGGTAAAGTAGGAGAGAAACGAACTTCAGAAGTATCACTGACTTGTTACTCCTCAGCAACTCTTTCAATACATCCAAGCATTCAAGAAATCATCCATTCCCATTAACCCTCGCCAACTCAAGGTGCATGTTTAGTCGTCCAGACAAACCGCTTGTGGAAATCAGAAACATTTCCAACCAAAACACAAAACCCAAATTTGAGTAATGCAAACATGTTTCCCTCTATTCCTCAAATCACTCCACACTCGTAGTTACAGAATCAACTACACTTGTTGCCACATCGGCAACCTTATCATCTCCCATTTTGAAATTCTTGTTCTTGACAGGAAACTGAATGACTGTTGGTTCATACTCCAATCCCGCTAATCTAGCATAAATATTCTTGCGTTCTATCTTGTCCAAAAAGACAGATATGGACGTTGCTGCTCTCCATACTGGTATGTACATAATGTGGTTTACGAGACGGCCCCTTTTCAAAAATGTGAATTAGAGTGAGTTAGACATCGGAGAGAAAAAAGAGAAAAATAGTACCGAGCGATAGGCTATGACATACTTGGCACGACCAGACGTATCCAGCGATGGATCAAATTTCATGATCAATGGTCCAATTGCTATGAATGAAAGCATGATGTCAATCAAGACTCGATAACAACGAGAAAAAATCAGCCCATAACCATCGTTAGTTACCTTGACGCACTAAATACTCCTGAACTTCCACACTAAACGATCCAAACTTGGGATAATCAAGCCCAATAAGAGTCAACAAGTCATCAAACGATATTGTAACCATTCGTTGAGACGGTGATGGTAAGAATGGCAACATTAGTGGCACTGCAATGTTTTCGATTCGATATGTGCACATTGAGCCACTACAGTGTGTTTTTCTTGTCAGTCAAACAAGTATAAAATTTTTTCCGAACAGGCGACTGACGTACTTTTTAGCATCCCCAGCATTCTTTATGAAGACCTTCATTCCAGCGTAAACAACCTGTAGTGAATTACCGAGTGAATATGAGGGCAAAAACCCGCCGACATACTCCCAAAGATTACCTTTAGAGCAGGAGCATTGAAACACGACAACACTTTCTGAACAGCCGGTGAAGCCATCCACATGCTTTTAGCACCCGATGGTATACGACCCAGCACTCGATCAACTGGGAATGAATGGTCAAGTTCATACCAGTCCCTGTGCATTAGTGGGTCGAGTTAAAGAAGGAGGGAAAAACACCTTACGACAAGAGAAACAAATGACAGAGGCCTTACATGATACTCTTGATATCAGGTGACTTGGCGGTATACGCATGAAAAGGCAATTCACCCCTCACTGGAGCAGTTTGAATCAACGTGGACGGTGCTGGACCTTCCGGCTGCTGCACTTGTGTATCAGCAGTAACAGTCTCGGCGTCAGCCTCATCAACCTGCAGATCAGCATCTTCTACATCTAGCATGGCATCTTCACCATCTGGTGCAGCATCATCCCGTTCATCCATGACATCCGGTGATTCATCTAGATCTGGTTCTTCAACGGCAATATCTGATCCGACGAGCTTCTCAGCGTTAGATTTTCTACGTTTCCCATCAGTTTTAGACAGCCTACAGATAACACCAAACCATCAACAACAACAACAACAAAAACGCCCCGAGACACAATTTATGATGCAATCAACTTACAATTCTTCAGATGCCCTCTTCTTGACTTCCTCCGTCTTGGGTTTTTGAGGCCTCTTGAATCCTTTATACACATTGTTCTTTTGAATTACGGCTACGAAGAAGCCACCCGTGTTTTGGTAGTGTGGTAGTAGTCTCATGCTGTTTGATGAAAGAAGGCAAGCGGGTGATGAGATTTGATGAGTGACAAATATCAAAGTAGTGGGTATTGAAGCTTCCACCCGGAAATTCTTACGAACCACTGAAAGCCTACAGCAGCACAAACTCACCATCTTTCAAGATGCAGTTCCTCAACATTAGCAGGTGGCCACATGGTGGTCGTCCACTTCATTTTTGACTCAGGGGCTAGTTCAAATTCATCATAGAATACCATTTGGCCTTGTTCGTCTATACTGTCTGATGGAACCTAAATATAAATATGTTGAGTCCGTCATGAAGATCTACCTAATTTAATAGGATCTCGAAAAGCGTGGTTGGTTTTTTTACCTTCCAATAGGATAATCCCTGCCGTCTCTTCAATCCAGGAACTTGATGTGATACGTCAAGTAGGTCGAACGTGCCGGGAGCACGTGCGAGCATTGCTGCTACTACTGCTTCATTCTCAACTAATGGGATGGTAGCAAGGAACTGAGTGGATATGACAACATGGACGTATACGGAGCATGTCCTTTCCCATTATTTTTGCTCGGGTCACACTTACTTGGATTCATACTACACGTGGAATAAACCACTCGACCTCCAACTTTGAGCAACTCACAAGCTCGATCCAGAATTGCCAGTTGTAAACTAGAGTTGGATTGGAAAAAGGTAGGTACTTGGTCAGAATATAAGAAAAGTAAGAGGCATCTTCAATCATTTGAACTCACTTGTGCAATCCACGCCCCTCCGCAGGATTCCATTTGGCCCATATGGCCAAGTTCTTGCGAAGTGTACCGTCACCTCTGCAAACGCAAAAGGTAAGAACATTTCTATCACTCAACATTAATTGTTTGATCAACTTACGAACAAGGCACATCAGCCAGTATCCGATCAAACAGTATATTCTCGACGACAGTCCGTCCAGTAGCATCACACGTATGCGTTCTCAATCGTGGAAAGAATTGAGCGTCGTGATTCGTAACCAGGAGACATGGGGTTGGTAGTCTCTTCATTTGGTGGATCAGCATGTGAGCGCGTGCAGTGTTTGAGTCGTTGGCGATCATGAGGCCGTCTAGGTGGGGGTGGGGGAGATATGAAGGTTCAGTCACCATGATTTGCTGGTGTGGATGTAGTTTTTTAAGCGTGTCTTACTTGTATTGATATCATCATTTGCAGTCAGTATTTCCAGCATTTGGCACGTCTTACTTCCTGGTGCAGCACACATATCCAGGACCTTATGTTGGTAAACAGTGTTTTAGCACTATGACTCGAGACTTAAAGCTCTTTTTCGGCTCAAACTTACATAGTGATGAGGTTTCACGTCAAGAAACAAGACTGGAATCATACTGACTGCTTCTTGACGATATATCGTGCCCTAACAAAAAAAGAACGCTATAGCTCACCATATTGCTGTGATCAAACACGATACAAGCTCTCATACCATTTCATTCTCAGACACGAGCCACTGATGAAACTTGGCCAGCGATTCATTCTTGCGTAGCACGCGTCTCGGTATTTCGACAAACCACGCCAGCTCATTTGGATACCATGGTATAACAGTAGGAGCCATGAATGTTTCAGCCGCCTTGCGATCAAGATCAGTGTCAGTGGTGGTGACTTGTTCCTCATCAACAGCCTTTTTGAAGATATCAAAGTATTCACGAATCATCCATTCACGAGTATCATGAGCTTCACTAATGAACGTAGTCGAATGTGTGAGTTTGGTTGGATCAACAATGTTGTTGTTAAAGGGCTCTTTTTTTTCTCATGCAAAACACACACCTGCCCGAAATGAATCTAAATGTAGTTGGCAGCGATGTACGTAGCGACTCTACAAAGACATCCCATTCTTCTTCAGGAACTAGACCTTGAGCCTACGTAACTAACACAGTTAGCTAACTTAGTCTAACCAGTAAGCTTCAAATTGCTTCACCTTGTAATATTGTGTAAAAGCTGGATTTTCATGCCTTGCATCAACATATCCGTCTTGAGCTGGAGGACGCTCCTCCCATGCCTTCTTGGCAGCTGCCGGATCAATATCTCGCTTACGAGGCTTTCCCTGTCTCTTTCCACGTTTGCCCATTACTCAACTAATTTACGTTTGACGACGATCAGCACTTGAAAGACAAGAATCAACCAAGACAAGAATACACACGTTATTTGACACGTTATAAACCATGAAAGTACTCTTTTTGGCGCTGATCGTGGCTGCATTGACTCACATCGCATCTGCAAGTTTTGTTGGACTGACGATCTTGCCTCGAGCAAACATCACCACCGGTACGTATAATGAGACAACTGAATCATATATTTTCATGTGTAATGATTACATTGGCACCCTCCATATCATTGATCGCATATGTAAACCTATGCCATCATCAAAACACGCGCCATTCAAAACAAACTTGCATAACTCACTCCATTCCAAACCACTCATACCTAGGCACAACACTACACATAACCTGGTCATCAAACAACATCGATAATGACCCCACATATATCGATCTAGTCGCCATTTCCGAACATACTGGCCAGTCATTCACGATTCTGGGACTGGGTGATTACAATGATATGGGAATGAACTATACCATTCCTGCCATGTTCAAGAGCGGGATTTACTTTATACGGGCTACGGGGTATGCTACTGGGACGTATAATTTGATCCAGAGTGTGATTTCCCTGCCGTTCGAAGGTTGGTTCTTGTTTCTAGTTTGGGTGAAGGAGTGATGCATGTTGACATTGATTCTTGCAAACGTCTAGTTAAAGCAAGAGCCTGAGCAAGTTTGACTGGTTGTCAAGAGTCTGATCTGTGTAGTCTGTGTGCTGTGTATAACTAGTGTGAAGCCTGATGCCACTGAAGCTTGAGGCCCAAGTTAAGAAAAGTTTGAATTAGTTGCAAAAGAGTAACGTGAATATACGTTACTTTACTACTCTACTATCTAAGAATCCTTTAAGATCCGCGTGAAACTTTGAAAGTGTAATGTTCAAAGTTGGGGTTTGCTACGACACCACATAGCGTGTTTTTCGCGTCTTTGGCCACGGAATTGTCTGAATATTCACGCGTTAATTCTATCGGAGCCTTCCATGTATATTACTAAAATGGGCGTTTGCTTTTATATTGTTGGTGTTTCACTTGCATTTTGCAAAAACTCTCGACTCGAGAACCAACACGATTGAAGACAGAAAAAGCTATAGACAGTACAACCCTTTCTTACTAGCATATCCGCAATAATATATATTCCTTCCTTCCCGACTCCCATAGTCAAACCAACTACAAATTTAAAAAACCACACTCACAAACCCCAACCAAAACCCAATTCTCGCCAAGATGTCAGGAGGCCTGACACAACGACGAAGGAATTTCGCCGCAGACGATGTAGACGACGATGACGCAGCTGCCCGCTCCAAAGCAAACAATGCCGACATGAACGACGACGGGCGAAAACGGTCTGTCAATGATAGCAGTGAGGGAGGAAATAATAGTAATAATATAGACGATGATGAAGATGATAATGATGGCAAGGACGGAGCTGGAAAAACTAATAGGTTGACGCTTATGGAACAGGTGCTGCTGATGGGTATCAAGGATTCGCAGGTGAGTGAGCGTTGTGAGGCTGTTGGTGATGTATCCTATGGACTCATCGAGTCTCATATTTCGTGTTACATATGCTTAATATCATTCCTCACAGGGATATCTCTCATTCTGGAATGACAACATCTCATATGTACGTGCCCTTCGAAAACTCCCCAACCCCAAAATGCTCACACCCCCATTATCAATAGGTCTTACGAGGATGTATCTTGATGGAATTATCATTCAGGAATCGAATCAAAACTGTCCTAGAGCCTAGGAAACGACCTTTTGCTGAACGTCTGATTGAAGTCGTGTCAGATCAACCCACTGGCGAAGTCCTGCTAGACGAGGCTCTCAAACTTATGAAACTCGAACGACAGAGTGTGGGAAATTGGATTGATCTCATGAGTGGTATGTGATGGGTTTAGAGTGGTGTGTGTGAGCAAGTCTTTTGGCATCTTGGATCCATCTACTGTCTTTTTTCGCCCTCATTGCGCTTTACAAACCTTCAAACCTTCGACCCACACTATCGAGCCAGCACACCTAACCAAACACCTTATCGCCAATAGGCGAAACATGGAACTTGATGAAAATCGGCTACCAACTAAAACAAGTCCGTGAACGCATCGCCAAAGGACTCGTAGACAAGGGAGTCCTCCGCACCGAAAAACGAAACTTTGTCCTATTCGACATGGCAACCCACCCAGTCGCAGACCACTCCATCAAGGAAGCAATGATGACTCGAGCTACAGACTGTCTCCTAGGTAGAGGTGGATCAGCATCCGTATCAGATCGCAGAACAGTGGCACTTGTATGTGCTGCATATGCTGCAAACGTACTGGATTTCGCATTGGTGAATTTGAGCGGTACGCAACGTGATGCTGCCTTCCAGAAGGTGGACGAGTTCTTGCAGGAAGGTGCTGCATTGACGGACCGCGCAAAGGCGTGGGGTGTTACGGAGGTTATGGCGGGTGTGTTGAGTGTGTATACAAAGATGGATTCGATATTATAGAGCATATTATAATGGCTAGGGAATTTCGCTTTATTTACACTGATTGCTACTACCACTACCATCCACCACCACCACCACTAGCATGTATAAGCCCAATCCCTTTTATAATCAGTAACAACCTCAGCTTGTTTATTATTATTGTTGAACGGCACACAGAAAAACCGAGCCCACAAGAACAACAACAACAATAGCACAATGTATAGATTTTTTTGTTGAATTTGGAATATGTTGTGATTTTTTTAAGTCAAGTTGGTACAAAGAAATAAACATCTTCTTTTTTCACTTAACTACTACTGTTCTTGTGTCTCTCTGTTTGATGAGATTCTTTAAATCATACGTGAAGTCCGTTACGTGTTACATAATGACAATGTGCCTATTTCTTTTAGAATAACACGGCTATTACTACTACTAGTGCCAACATAATATGATTATGGTATATACGGATTGCTGATGATGATGTGTCAACTACCGATGCGTCATACGACACATCATAAGAGTACGGCCGCACGATTTCTAGGTTGGTTAGCGTCCATGGCTGGGGCGTCGGTGTGCTGTGTTTGGACTTTGGGGATGTGGGGGCGTCGGTGGGTGTGACGGCTGTGTCGTCTGTTGGGACGACGGCGTCTGTGGGCGTTACGGATGTGTCGGTGGGGGTTGTTGAATGGGTGGGGGAGAGTTCGGAGGCGTCAGTTTGGTCGGGTGCTGAGTCTGTTGTTGTTGGTGGTGTTGATTGCGGGGTGCTGTTGGGTGTTGGGCCTGTGTTTGATCTGGTGGTGAGAGGGAAGAGTGTGGTGGATTAGAGTTTGTGTTTATATGAGGGCTGCAATGTGAGGGCAAATATGTTCAAAAGGTTGAAATTATTTGCGTCTCAGTCGGTTTCTCTTTTGTCGCGGAGCGACGTATGACGATTGCTTGCAAAAGACCCAACATTCCAAATTTCAAGACTTACAATCCAGACCCACTTCCTGTCAGCGATGTAGCCGCAAATCCAATTTGTCGTCCGCCCCAGTCAAAGATATTGTAAAACCCAGATTGACTAGATCACAACCAAAAAAAAAATCAGACTTTTCAATAACGTGCATCCACAAACCATCACATACCTCAACGCTCCAAATATTCCACCACCGAGCGGCCCATTGTCATTTCCCTGAAACAGATACATCCCGCTACATAAATTACCAGTCGAATCAGGAATAACATATTGTGCAGGTGGGAAGGACAGGACTTTGCCGCCCATCGTGAATGTGATTGTCGGATACTCGGAGACAGGGAGTGCGTCACAGTTGGGGCCGTAGAGACCCGTGCCGCCTGCAGTTGCGGGTGGGAGGGCCACGCCTTGCAGGGCGGATGCAATAGCGGATACGACGCCGGTTGGTAGGATTGTGAGGGTTGTTCTGTGGAGGAAGGAGGATGTTAATATGTACGCAAAAGAAATTGGATAGGGAGTGCGATGGTGTTTTTAACGCACCCAGTATCAACCAACATTGGCAACTCTCCATCCTTATTAACAACCCATCCTGAAACAGATACTTGGCCGGCCGAAGCAGGTGCGTTCTTGGCGGTTATCAGGTTGCTTCCAGAGCCGACTTTGATGCTTGTTAATGATACAAACCTGATAAAGAGCAAACCAAATAAATCAGTCAGAAAATGCTCGACTATGCAAGAAAGGTTCATCTCGTGTACGTACCAGTAAGCAGACAGATAAATATATAGATCAGGGATGGACCCTACATCCCATAGCAATGGCACGTATTGTATGGTTCCGGTGTAGAGATTAGGGTCTATGCCGCCGAGACTTAACTCGCCGTCCATGTACGATACGCCGAGGATTGGGTTTGAATTGTTGTACCTGGTTGGTGGAATTGGTGTGTATTGTTAGTGAAGCACAAAAAAATGTAACGTTGACTTGTATAATACCAGAAAGCCCAGATGGGTGAATCCAATAACCCCTGATTGTACATGTTTCCGGGAACATATTGGTTGTCAACTAATAAAGATGTTGATGTTGTGTTAGGCTAAAGCTCGGATTTGACGAGTTTCTCCACTGGACAAAACCCAAAAATGAAATATGCTGTAAACGTACATGTCTTATTATTCAAATTAGCAGCTGGTATACCCATAATACCTAACACGTGAGCGAAACAGTGTCAGATCTATCACGGCCAAAAAAACTGACAGAATACAACATCTTTGACTTTCTTACCATCAGCACCCAACGAAGCACTTCCAATTGCTATCTTATCTACTGCTCCCATATTCTGATGCGTAACCGTTATGCCAGCCAGTTTAACTGTATCGAATCCTGATCGTCCGTATGCGTCCAGGCCGTCGCCGTACGGACCGTACTCGATGTTGGTTCCTGTTTGCTCCCATGTTGATGATGCAGATGTGGAGAAGGCAGCTGAGCCGGCGGTGCATGCGCTGCCGGACGTGCATTTGGAGCTGCGGACCCATAGTTCTTGTGAGCCTGGAAATAGCGATGACTGTTTAACGCTCGATGTAGGTGACGAGAGTAATGACGATGATAGTGAGAGGGTCAAATTGGCATTGTATACATGCATCAATGATGGTTTGAGTAGCATCACAATGCAGCTTTGAGGGATGCATAACCAAAAAACCATGTCGCCTGCCAAGCTTACCCGTATCAAGAATAACGGCGAAATTCTGAAGTGGGGTGCCTATAGACACGATTCCTTCCAGCTATAAGTCAACAGAAAACGAGTATTTAGCTTTGGTAAAGAAAGGAGTCACGAAGTGCGGGATTTGATCATACAAAAAATGCAAATGTCGTCACTTACAGCTCCATAAAACAAGAGGCCCGTAGATCCCTGCATTTTATCGCCAACATTTCGAACTACTCTGGTATTCAGTCTTGTTGGAATACTACGTAGGCAAACGGGTTAGCACGGATGCATTCAACCACAAAAAAGTTTCTGTTACGTTGTGATTTTGGATGGTAGGTCGGATGGAGGCGACGCCAGATTGATGAATTTGGCATTGACGGATGAGGATAGTGCCCACGCGGTGAGCAGAATTCTCCACATTGTCCCTCTTTCTTGGCTGGTTGCTTTCGTCGTCGGAGTGTATGCCGTTTGGGATGACTCGATCGGGGAACCAAAGCACACGACTCTGCACCCAGGCTTACTGGATGTATACAAGGATTCGATGATTTGACGCGCCCTACACGTGAAATCACGCTGCTGTCCGAAATATGTCGCAACAAGGTTTCAAAACATGGCGAAACTTTGACAACCACGAGGACTGTGAGGTAGTTGCCAAGATCTGTACAGATGTACATTGAAACAGCAACTGCACACTCGTTTCTATGATATATGCCCCAATACAGAAGGCTTGTATATTCTGTACTGAAACAAGTCGCAAATCAAAATAGAGAGCTTCTCGTAAAACAAACAGGTACGAAATTATCTTAAAAGTTGTATATATACAGCTTATCTTATCGAGAAACGTCATGTTAGCATCAAGAGTGGGAACCAAATTCCAACTTCCAAGACAGGACTTACTGTCCTCACACCAACAGCACAAAAAGCTATACTAGACGATTTAGTTTACCTTCCATGGATCGTAAACGAGATCCTTTCGGATATCGTAAATTCCCTTCAATCCTGCGGGCACCATGAGAAGGCTGGATTATTCATATACATTTCTGAATGGTTCAGAGGTGTCGCTATCTTTACATATCCTCATCCAGTTGGGATTCCAGGTGATGGCATATGGATCTGACGATGCGCTAGTGGACTTATAGTGCGGTTGCCTCGTACTATATAGGGTCGGTCGTATTTATTTCCTACTGCTGCAGTAGAGGTCTTCTCGTAGCTTTTAGCAGTGGCATTGTTGACGGCTGCCGAGATGGCATTGGCTGGAATTCCTTGTTGTCTGCTGATGCAGCTGTCCCGACTACCGATTGATGATCCTCCCTGACTTTATCAAAGGCTTCACAATGACTTTGTTTCGTGAATACATTTTTCCAGTATTTCCTTGAATGCAGTTTCGGATGGCGAGTCTGCGAATTTGATGGACCTGGAATATATATTTCGAGTGTCTGGTTTGGTATAAGTCCAGTCAAAGGAGCCGGGTTCACGGCTGAAGGTGGGTGACATGCCATCATTTATAATATGCGATACTATAGGTGTCTCCTCATTCCCTGTAATTACCAAGTGGAATGAATATAGAGCACTCTGTACCAATTCGAGAGTGACTGATGGATGTGTAAGACTGAATTCACTCTTACACGTCCATCAGTCACTGTCGAATTGATACAGCGTTCAATATTTTGATCAACCATATTCACGATGGAGCCGCACGTGTCTCTAAATTGGTTGCTACACCTCCGATGAGTCCTTTTGGTTGACTGGCAGCTGCCGATGATCACGATGGTCCTGCATTGTACATATCTCCTGGTCTTGCTGTTTGGTACTGTGCTCCACTGGTGAAGCACATGGCAATGACGATGACAACGGTGGCTGTGATGATTTTGAATCAGTTTCAGGTTGGTTTGCTGATGGTGGTGGTGGTGGTGGTGGTGATATCGTGTTGCCCTTGATCGGCCAAACAGTGTCACTATGTATCTCAACGCTCTACACCGTTACTTCCGTGGTTTAGATGATGGTACTTGTACATGTTCTGGTGTAAATTCGGGGGCTGTAATACTGAGTTTCATGTTGTGGCGTCAATCATTAAAAGCACCCAAATGCTGAATTGCAAAATGGTCTGTTCTGATATGGGAGAAGGGCATATATGCCTGAACGGTATTTTAATAATGATATTTACCTTCATGAACAGCGTCACTGGACTCCCTCCTATCATTTTCCGCTGTTGATTCATCTGCATCTTTTTCAGTCTTGTAACGACACCCAAATCACAGTATATATAGGAAAGAGGCACTCATAATGTTTGGATGCGATGTCCTTCCAGGCACAGCTGTCGCTCTTGCTCTTGTTCCAGTAATGGTTTCTTCCATTACTAGTATATCTCAAAATGTTTGTTACTGAGGAGAGAAAATGGTCCGTCAGTACAATTATACTAGGAAAAGACGAGCATAGTGAAGCCATCAGGAGCAGCATCAATATATCTTTACAGATCTGGCGCTTTAAAGTTGTCTCGCTGCTAAAGAACAAGATTGCGGCAGTATCTATTTTCTTGCCAAAAACACGTGAATATGGTAAAATGTCAATATATTGCACAACCATCCGATTTTGAAGATGCGACAGCACAAATGAGTCGGATAACTACGACTTCTACTATTGGACCTATTAGGTAGTTGTATTGGATCTTTAGAAATGGTTATAGAACCTTGTTTCGACACGACGCGATGCCTCCGCTTTGGAAGGAATAGTGGCTTGGAATACCACTAGTATCAAGTTTCGAACGCATTCATAGATCTCTTGGAATGCAGCATCGGGGTTTTTACCACCTCGTTTGCTCCTTTCTTCGCAAGTAAGCTATTGCAGGAAGCACTACGGAGCTTTGAAGCACCTAGGTCCTATCAACTTAATTTCAACACTTGTATCTCTGGGCTTTTCATCTCTTTCGACTCCGCTTGGTAAGCTACCAAATTGTAATTTGGCTTCCACGCTGCCACGTTGGCCATCTGTCTGACCACTTCCAGTCTTTAGATCAAACAACATGGCAGAGAAGCATTTAGCCGCCGTCCTACCCTCACGGGCAGCCAACCTAGTGCTTCTGGAGCGCCCAACACCCATTCCAGGCCCCAACGAAGTCCTCATCGAAGTGAAATCAATTGCACTAAACCCAATTGACAATTACCAACGGGCGTACGGCTATCCATCGATAAATTACCCTGCTGTGCTTGGATCTGATGTAGCTGGTATCGTTCTTGCGGTTGGATCGTCGATGACGATAGAAGCTCCTGCTGTGGGGAGTCGTGTCATTGTATGTTTCAGTTTGCACACTGCTTGCTGTTACGAATACTTGCTTACTAGTACATGATGCTGAATTTCTTTTCATTTGGCGCTAGGCCCACGGTGCATCCTTCTTCCACAAAGGCGAACCCGACTATGGAGCCTTCCAACAAAAGTTCCTCGTTCCTGTACAAGCCATCTCGCCACTCCCAGACACAATGAGCTTCAACGAAGGATGCATCATCGGAATGGCGCTCCAGACAAGCTGGTGTGGATTCATCAACTCTGGTCTCACTCGCGAAACATCATATAAACCTGAGGACAAGATGGGAATGTTGATATGGGGCGCATCAAGTAGTGTTGGATCTGCTGCAGTCCAAGTCGCAAAGACGATGGGGTATACGGTGTATGCAACATCTAGTTCCAAACATCATGAGTATATCAAGGGGTTAGGTGCAAGTCGGATGTTTGATTATAAGGATAAAGATGTGGTTGCCAAGATTGTCAAGGCTGGGAAGGAAGATGGGATTGTTATTGACTTTGCTTTTCTTGCTATGGGGGACTTGATTGCTGCGGTCTCTGTGCTGCAGGAACTAAAAAAGGCTGAGAAAGCCAGAGTTGCAATGGCTACTTTCCAATTAAGCATGTTTTGGTACGTGTCTTTTTCCTACCATTCATTTTGGACGTTGATGACTGACGACCTTGTATCCGTAGGTGGAGGCTGTTTCCAAGCTGGAGAAGCACTGAGGTCAAGTTCATCGTACCCCCCGCTAAGAAGGAAGATAAAGACGACTTGTACCAGTTCATATTTGGTGTCTGGTTGAAGGAGAAGCTCGCATCCGGACAATTTGTACCAAGTCCAAAGATTAAACTCGTTGAAGGTGGTCTTGCCGGAATCCAGAAAGCATTGGACGGATTCAAGACTGTTAGTGGAGAAAAGCTTGTGATGGAACTGTAGAGGTGTAATATTTGTTTGGTGCCTAATATAACAGATCAGCCAACTATGAGCGTTCAAGCCCACATGTAATGATAGTGATGAGGAGACTTTTATATTTTTCCAAACTGATGCCCATAACAATATCTCAAAACTTATAGGGCTTTTTTTCTTTCTACAAGAAGAGGACGGACACGGCAGCCAAGGCCAAGGCTGCCATCACAGTGCCAGAACTCTTTCTCACTGGAGCTGAAGACTTGGTCGAGCCGGTCGTAGTACCAGTACCAGTGCCACTGCCAGTACCTATTTAGAAAGACAAACATGTTACCATCAATCTCATATGATTCTGTCGTGGTAAAACCACAGTCCAGCACATACCAGGTGATGTTGTACTATTGCTAAACGAGGTTCCAGACCCAGCTCCGGTCACCGAGGGAGTTGCAAACCCAATTTGACGGCCAGACCTTTAGAAAGAACAATTGAAGTCAACAAATACAATACGTTCAATGCGATCGGGTCAACAGTGTAACTCACCAATCAAAGAGGTTGTAGTAGTTACTCTGTTGTAAGTTACCCAAGATACCGCCATTCAATGGGGCACTGGCACTTCCTTGGAAGATGAAGAATCCATTACAGTAGTTGTTATTGCTATCGGGGATGGTATCTGGAGTGGTGATTAGTTACACGATCATGATGATAATTACGCAAAGATAAACAAACTCCTCAAAAGCATCGTTTTGGTGACATTCAGGAAAACCAAACTCGGACGAGAGAACGCAAACTTACATCCAGTTGGAGGCACGGTTAGTGTTTGTCCTCCCAATGTGAATGTAATATTTGGATATCTATATCATCGAGAATGAGTTAGTATTCACAAACAATTAGGCAAATACGGCAAAGCAACAAAATATAGTAAATAGGATGCTCATAACCTTCACATGTTCTAATGCAATTCACTTACGAGGTAAACGCCAATGAATTACAATTTGGTCCATACACGCCAGTGGTACCAGCACCAGCGTATGTTTTAGCCTTGAGTGCTGATGCAATAGCAGCAACAACACCAGTTGGCAAGATGGTTAAAGTGGTTCCAGTGTCAACCAAGAATGGAATTTCACCAGCACCATTGATGGCGAAACCGGAACTGGACTTTTGACCAGCATATGCTGGGGCAGTTGTAGTTGACAATACATTTCCACTGCTACCAACTGTTATGCTTGTCAATGAAACAAACCTATTAAAGGAATTTCCGATTTTAGAAAAGTAGATGGTTGTGCGTCAGGACACTGCCGAGACATGTGTTACTCACCAGTAAGCTGATAACGAAATGAGGGCTGCTGGAAGGGTGCTAGGTTGCCACAATAATGGGGCCCAACTGATTGAGCCCGTATATAAAGCGGTGTCGATTCCACCCAAACTTAATTGCCCATCAAGGTAATTGGTTCCCACGGTGGTTTGGGAGTTGTTATACCTGATGAACAGAAGATAATCGAACTGTTAAAACGGACAACTTTCATACATAGTGTTGGCTTATAACATACCAAAAGCCCCAAATCTAATATCGATGATAGAGCATGAGTTAGAGTACTTCAGCGAGTATTGTGATGAACCGATTCCACTTACGTTTGATGTCAGAGCACCTGCAGCTGCCAAAGTGCCTGGAACATATTGTTGATCAAATGAGGAATTGGCCAAATTGGCAGCGGGGATGCCCATGATACCTAGAAGGATGGATCAAACCAGTCAATTTTCATGACAATATGGCTTCTATGATCATACGGCAATGGATGGTGAATGCTTACCATCAGCACCCAATGAACTGGAGCCAACTGTAATATTTGTAGCATAGTAGAATGGCGACTTGGCGACTGAAATACCAGCCATAACCATAGTATCTATTCCTCCAAGACCTGGGTATATCAAGAAGATGATCAATACGTTGCGCTGTCACCATTTAACGCGATTGATGAAAACACATGTGACACGTCATCGTGTTTGACTCCAGACCGAATCCATCCATCCTGCCAACCGATTCTTACCAAATGCATCCAATCCATCACTAAATGAGACATAGGTATCAAACGATGAATTGAAGATATATTGTGATGGCGAAATCATCTAAAACACTTACCCGTAGGGACCCAATTCAAATGATACGGCCGAACCAGCAACGTAGGTTGTTGATTTGGTAGGATTGAATCCAGTGTCGGTAGCCAAACATGAAGCTGATCGAACACAATTGTATCCTCTGACCCAGAATGTTTGCGATCTAGAGGGGAAAAGTTCAGCTCGTTGATCAACATATCGGGATCGAGGGTCATACAACAGCAACCAACCCTGTATCAAGCTATAAATTGAAGTAATGGTGAGTTGCATGATCATAATAGATGCATAAATGAAAAGACGTCCTGAACTGCATCGATTGAGTCGGTAACTGTAGCGCCAAGACAAACAACGAAACTGGGAACCAAAACTTACAATGACTCCAAAAGTTTGAGCAGGAGTACCCAAGCTCACGGTTCCAACAAGAGCTGTAGAAAGATCATATTTGGCATTAGTTCTTCGTCTCGTTTGCGACAGTATCGGTTGTAACGGTTGAGGACAATTCAGCTTTGAAGATCAAAAGCCCGGACGTTCGATATGAACTCACCACCCGAATATTTAAGCCCCTCATCAGCAGCGACGGCTAGCTTTACTGATGCTCCAAGGTTTGGTGCGGATGCCGTCCTGTATGATAATTTCGTTGGAATCCTGTAATCGAAGAAAAGAAGTTAGCGTTTCCAGTGGCTGTCGAAGCAGACCAGCCAGGAGCATTTCAATACTAGCAGCCTAGTATTTGTAGTGTTTCCTCCAGCACACAATGCGAAAACCGCAAAGTTTCATTCTCATAACATTTTGCCAAGATGTATCAACCGCAAGCCTTCTGAGTGATTGAATCAGAGGGGACAAAACGGGAACATCACAGTATTGAGTTCGTCTAGCATATGCCTGCTTCCTCGAGCAAACCAAACGATTCCCAAGTCCACCACCACAATCTCAATCAAGATCCCAACGATCAACAATCTTTCTTACCTGACAATGTCTGCCGAAACCAGAGAACATAGCGCAACAAAACCGACTGCTATACTGCTAATGTGCACCATCTTGTCCTTAGCAGTTCTATTTGTTTTTGCCACCGACTCTATAAAGTGATGTGGCTGCAATGAATGTGTGATTGGATCAAGCTTGTTGAAATTGGTCTTTCTCTTGCTATGGGCGGTGTTTATATGGTTGCCAAGAGAACAGACACGCTCAGCAATGGGATCTTGTAGACAAACAGACGTGTTCAAGTATGGCGGATCGCAAAAAGCAAGATTTTGTTATTGCGGTGCGCCACGTTCAAAGCACATCACTTCGCCATGGCAACTACGCAAAGAAGCACACATCGCGTATAAAATTCCATTTATCATGTCTAGATGCCACTTGAAGCCTCTCAAACGGTCTTAAAAACATCGCGATGAGGAGATCACATCTTTACATCTACAACTGACAGTATCGTTACATATGCTTGTGGCGACTTAGATCTCGAAACAGATATTAAAGAATTATGATCACGTACTATGAAGGATTTCAACCTTGAAATTCGGATTTTGTCCGATGCTTTTCTCGGCTTAACACCTTCATTCACATTTAGACTAGCTTTCAGCTTTCAACTCTCAAACCACCTCGCGAAGAAAATCTTACATTGAAACCAAAGAATACCTGCTCCTTTACTCTACAGACCTCACTACTGAACAGTCAGAAGACTCTCATCAAGCCTACATCAAGCTTACATCCCAAATCTTAAAGTTTTTATAAACCATGGCACCTCCATTCATCAAACGAAACATTGGCAAGTCCGTTTCAGTTCATTCTTTTGTGTTTCAATGCTTACTTCAATTCCCATTAGGCCCAATTTTGTATTCAGCCGCTGCATTCAATGTAGTCGCCGGATTTCCCCTCGTATTCAACACCAAGGAAACTATGAAAGGTCTTTTAGGCGCAGCGAGTATTCTTACTGCTCCCGAGATCACATACTTGATGCCACGTATGGCTGGATGCTTTATCATGCTCTTTGGTATGGTTTTTTGATACTCCCATCGCCTTTGACTTTTCAATACATTCCGACATCTTACGCCGCACTTGCTATTTGTTGTGTAGGTGGTGCATACGCGTATGCAGCAGCAAATCCAAGGAAGAGGGAAAGTACAGGCTTCTTGTGTTTGGGTGTTATTGGCAAATTGACTGTCGTTGCATTGATGACCGATGCTTGGTATAACAAACGTGTTCCAGACTCGGTTTTGACTACTCTGGCTGGAGACTTGATTTACACCGCTATATTCTTGTCTTGGATTTACGATGATAGCACCTTCGATGAGACCAAGTAGAAAAGAAATGTGTGCAAGTGGATATTGTTTGATGAAGGCATAGTTATCTCATAAAGTCTGAAATTGACGAAATATAAACGATTTTTGTAACCGTCTGTAAATTCTTTTGCGTCTTGAAATCGTCCATTCGAGAACACGTGTCAATCAAGAGACCTCTCAAGCAACATCTGCTTTTTCAAGAATTCACCACCCATTTATAAGAACATCTTTTGCCAAAATGAAGGCTACAAGTACAACCGCGATCATTCTAAGTCTCGTATTCGTATGCAGCCGCATACATGCTCTTCCCCTCAATGCCTGTGATGTTAGTTTACAGTGTTTGCAAGGTTTGACAAATTGACGCAAACTGAGAATCTGACTGCTTGAATGTAGGCGCGACTACCAAACTCGACCAGCAACGGAGTGTCGGTCATCCTAGACAATGGTTCTCATATAGACGTGCCTTGCACAGAAGTGGTATGTCAGCGTTTTGACTCCTTCATCAACCAAGCATACCATCTCACTCATTTCATCAAAATAGGGAGATTGTCCCGACAACCAGGTAAACGGCATACCTTATTTTATTTATGCCAAACATCGCTGATTCAACTTCTAGGAGTGTTCCTGCACTAATGCTGTGGATGAGAGTCGAGCTCGTGATTTGGACTGCCCAGTGGATGCATATGTTAGTGCCGTTGGTGACGATGAAACGTAAGTACGCTAAATTACATCTACACCTCGTATGGTGATATCTGACTATTATCTCTGAAGGCCTGTATTGAAAAGGCGGTTCTTGGGCGGTGGCATTTTCTGGTGGTGGTGGAACTTGGTCTTTGAGAGGTTTGCGACACCCGCTATCGCATGATTTAACAATCTTTACAGTGCTAACATCTCCTTTCAATAGCACGGACTTTGTACCAATCGATACAGTAATCGCATCACCTTCACGCATCGTCCCATCTCCCACTATCATCGTCAACCGAATCACACCTTCTCGAGTACCTCAAGTATCCAATTTCCCTTCTGGTGCACCAGGTGTTATCCCGTCACCGACATACGTCAGTCCATCTCGCACAGTGGCAGTCAAGCAACCCACAGCTTCCCGAGTGCCTGTAACCAATCTGGCCCCTTCTGCTGCACGCCCTAGTCCTGCTCCTCTGCCTCCACCGGCAGCACTGTCAGCTGACGCCGTGCAGCCATCTCCTGATCCTTCAGCAAGTCCAAATGACCCACCAGTCATACCTAAACCGAATCCAGGGAAGGGAAATGGATCAGCTGGTAAAGCCCCAGGTGTTTGATAAGCGTAGATTTGACCATTGGTTGTCATGCTGTAACCCTGTAAATATTGTATAGCCATCGTCTTGCAAGAAACCATAGACTGTCAAACACTTGTATATAACTCAAACAGGACAATATATTCAAAATGAGAGAGTAAGAGAGAACATGGTTCAATTACTTTGCCTCTAATACTGCAGCAGCAGCTGGTTGTGGGAGCTTGCTTCGATAGCTGGAAGGTTAGAGAAACGTGTCAGCCAAGTTTTGTCAACCTTCGTCATCTCAACCAAACAAACATATCTTACTCGTATATTCTGTACAGTTGGTACAAGCCAGTCGCACCAACAAAGATATTCACAGCAAATAGCTGATAGTTGACGGGTATTATCACTAGCGAATATCTTGCCCAAATACATCCAGTAGCAGCCAATGCTAATGTGAGGGAACGAGTACATCAAATGTGTGAGTGAGGGAGTAGAGTACGGGATGTTAGGGCATGCAAGTACACGAGAGATCTTGACAAGTTTGTGTCAAAAGTCAACACATACCAACAGTTTGAGTAAGTGATAGCTTTTCCGGTGGCCTTTTCAAGTCACCCAAAGCAGCGATAACGAGACTCTGTAATAATATGAGCAAACAAATATGTCAAAACCTCGAGTAAATTGTCGTTTAATGTCGTCCATAAAACATACCCATTTCATAGCAGGAGCCTATTACAAGAGAAGAAATTAGTTCAAACACGATTAGCGGATCTCCTATTCAAAGGTCACATACCCAGAAATGAACCGTCTTGGGTCCTATTGGTCGAAACGAAGAACAAGGTTGTTAGAAAGTTTGAAGCTTTGGTGTTATAAGGACTAGAGGTACCTGCTGGATGATTCAAGAACTTTTGGAACATCGATTGAGATGCTTGTGCTGCTGCCATCGTTGTCTCTTTCACGCTATTGTCAAAACCTGTTACGTCAAGTTCCGTGTGAAGTGGAATTGAAGTGGTCACGACTAACTAAAGCAGAGGTACGGGGCAACCAATATATACGTAACGTGTAGCTATTGTTGTTGATTCGTAATCTTTTCGTTTACTTGTACATGAACAATTCGCAAAACAGCCTTGTGTTTAACATTACATTCAGTTTAGGCCTTTACGCGTCAACAGCCACCCAGAGTCGTCATTTACAGGACCAAACGCTCTCATTTCACACGATATCAACACCAGACTATTGAATTTCCAGCGAGAAACAAAGGACATCTCGTGTGAGGCTCAGAAGTACAACCTCAATAACACATCTGCCCCCCATCTTTCACCTCTGATCGCAATCAATCTCTCATGAAAGTCGTAATAATCGGTTGTGGTCCAGCTGGACTGGTGTCAGCTCTCAGTTTACTGGACCAAAACACCTCACCAAACGACTTTATCTTGCTCGAAAACCGACCAGTTTTCGCTCATAGACCTCAAGTAATTGGTGTACTGGCTGCAGCTTCAGCATCTCTTCGTCGTTGGAATGTGCTGCAGAAGATGGAAGCTGGGGTAAGAAACACGATTTAGCGGTACTCGAGGTGTTAACATGTACAATATAAACAGGTTTCTGCGCGTGGTGGACGTGTATCGTGGTTATGGCAAGATCATAAAAGTGATGCCAAGGTGAATGTCTCGTGGGCTGAGACTGAAGGGGAGTTTACTGGAGATTTGCATACGTTGACTATTGACCAGGCTAGTGGTTCGAGTCCTTGTAGTAAGCTGACACAGTTTGATAACTCACACGACATTTCGTAAACAGGTGCTAGATGACAACATGTATCTCCGCAACATCAACTATTCCACAATCGGTGATGTCGAACGTATCATGCTGGATATTGTGCTGGAACGTGGTGTGAAAATCGTTCGAGGAGTTACCACGGATCTAGTATGGCATAAAGAAACTGAGAAGTATGAAGTTTGTTACACGACAGGGAGTGGTGAGCGAATCAGTGCTGGAATTCCGGATTTGGTTATAAACTGTGAAGGTGCAAGTCGAAAGCTTGTGAATCAGGAGTTGATACCTCGCCACGGTATCAAAATCACTCCTGAGAGTCCTTTATCCGCGTAAGATACTATTACGTTTGCAAGCAGTCTTATTTCACTCACAGTACATTCTAGGTACTATGTATATGTCAACATTGTATTTCCAACCGACGATGACCGAATGAAGGCCGTACCCCCTGGCCTCTACTTCAAAAAACTCAATTCTGATTTGCTCATGCTACCAGTCCCCAAGAAACCAGAAGCTGAGCAACCGATATGGGTAAAGCTACGTCCAGATATGATTCAAGGCTCCAATCTATGGAAGGGAGCGCCTGCAGATTCGACGCTAGACTGGAGTGAAGGGCCCAGGTCGAAAGTAATAGAGGACTTTGCTACCACCCAAATCCGTGATTTCTTGGAAACGCTGTTTAGTAAGGACTTGCCTGTAAACTTTAGTCTTGGTGCTATGACTCGGCCTATCCAAGTGCGAGATACGATTTTGAGCAAGACATATGCTGGGACGAATATCGTTTGCTTTGGTGATTCTGCTCGGACGGGTACCTTTGAGTCTGGATCTGGCCTTAACATACTACTCACTGTTGATACCAATGCTCTCAAAGTACTGCTCTCTCATCTGCCAAATAATGTGTCCGCTCAAGCTTTTGAGCAGTATCATTTAGCGCTGAAGAAGAATGCTGAAGGCTGGCATCGTCGTAATCGCATGCAATTTTATACGCCTGGTGTCCCACCGTTTGTGCCATATGCAGAGCAGTATGATGGGCCACGGCATTTTAATAATTATGATGCTTTCGTGGAGGGTGTTGTAAAGCCTGCGATGAGGAATAAGAAGAGGAGTAGTCAGCCCCGATTGTAACAATAAATGTAGTTTAAAGTGCGATACAACGAAGTGAGTCTAGTAATTAGTTTAAATGGCTTGAATACATAATGCTGTCTAATAAGAAGGATGGGGGGTTTTCAGTGTATCTTCTTCGTTTAAGACAAGACTGTACTTTGAGAATCAGGTTCAATTTGTGCGGCACGCAGCCGCGTCTATGAAGTAGTATTGGCTAGTGGCATCCAGAAACGAAATGCGAGTTATCTTCACCGAACTATAGATCTTGGATTTGACCCGGTCCTGCTTCTTTGATTTGACTGTTTTCACATAACGTTTCGTTTTGAAGCTTTGAAACAGGGTAGTTCAATACTTCGCGTTTGTAATCAGGAGTAACACAATTCTTTTAAAACATGTAAGGAATCAAATCGACGAGCAATAATGCTGTAACGAAGGGTTGTCGGATCGCTAAGATGGTTTGCGGCCAATGTATTTCAGGATCCAAGATGTGTTACTCATAAGAAAACCTCGCGATTAGTACTGAACGAATTTTTTTCATCGGCGCGCTGTATGTCGGTCATCAATACTTCAAAATTCAATACGCCATCCTTCAAAATTCAAAACCATTTTCATATTCGATTTTACAAACTACAAACCCTACGCCACATACAAATTCACAAACACCCCCTTTTACAACTTGGATGCAGGTCCAGAAGCAGCTGCACCGGCGGCAGCAGCAGTCTTCTTCTCCTTATTCTTCTGTTGCATCTTGACCAACATTGCCGCCAACTTCGCATTATCAGTACGACCCAAATCCGTCTCAGAGTGATAGACGGCCTCGTTGAATGTCATTCCCTTGTCCTCATACGACTGTTGAAGAGCCAGGTAATCAAAGTCGAGTTTGATGGGTTTGCCTATCCAGATGCCGAGTTTGTGTTCTGCTACTTGGTTTCCTGGGTCGAAAGATGGAGTGGATGTGAGATTTTGAGCAGAGCCAACTGGAATGGTGCCTTCAGAAACGGCGTGTGGTTGCCAACCAACATACCAGTGTTTGGATGTACAAAGACAGAATGCTCTCCTCGATTGCACATGAACCACGCAATGAGCGCACCGAGCTCAAGAGGGCTTCGGGCATTCACCTCTGAGTGTATTTAAGGAACGAGTCAGTAACATTTATATAACCAGAAGAAGAAGCATACCAAAAAATGGCTCCGCGTGAGGACCAATAACACGATCAATTTCCTCTCCACTAATCCAGACACCAGGAAAGTGAGCACGGCAAGCGTCCCTCAATGCCATGGCGGACTTTTTGCTAGTTTGAAAGTTGACTGAGAGGTTAGCGAAACGAACATGTTGTGCTCACGCGGCTTGTATCCAAGACGAAACAATTCAAATCTGCTCAGTTACAGGCATACAAAGGCCTGAGAATCCATGATGAAACATACCTCGCGTCGTCCTTGTAAGTCCAGTACACCTACGTAAGGAAAACAGGTCAAGGAATGAAGCCATTCGTTGGAAGTAAGGATATTCTACATGGAAATCAAACATTGGCCCCCCAGGATGACTTCCACCGTTAATAAGCTTCCTACATCAATTGCACGTGTTTGATCAACATTCAAGTGGTTTGAGGTGGGAAGCGATGATGGAAGACTATGGACGTACGGAAACTTTTCCCAGCTACCCATTTTAGAAGCAGAATGGTAGTAGAGAGATTGTGAAATTTCAATTGACAAAGGAGTTTGGAGTTGTAACAAAGCCTATACGATGTTAGAATTGTGAGACCTCTCAACGGTGGAAGCTAGCAGGCAATCAATATTCAAGCATCAAGCAAGCAAAATAAATCGTTGTCGCTTACTCACCTCCTTTATTCAGTTCCAATGAAAATTCGAGTTATGCCGTCGTTTTCGTGTGTCGACTTTGTGGTCACGCACGCACCTCCCCAAATCCCCACGTTTGGCCGCCACTTGCAAAAAACACGTCAAAAGACCGTCCGAACACTACAGCAAAACATGACTCTCAAGGCTATCGTTATTGGGTCAGGACCAGCAGGTCTTATTGCGGCAAACTCGTTACTCGATGCTGGCTACAAAGCGTCGGACTTTGTTGTGCTGGAGAAGAGGCCAGAATGGCAACGAAGACCACAGGTAAACGAGGCATTTCTTGCCAATCTTGAGATTCCATTTCCGCTTTGTTGAACTCGATTGGCCTCCATGTTTGCGAGTATCTGCATCTTATCACTGATTTTTTCATTCAAATGGAACTCGAATCGTATTGTAACCATCTGCACAAACAATTAGGAAATCTCATTGATGGCATGCTCAAGTGCACGTCTACGCAAGTGGGGTGTCATACAAAAAATGGAGGCTAGAAACCAGATATCGCCACGACATGGGCACATCATGATGCATTGGGACGATTGGAAGACGGGCAAGAACTTGTCGATTGCTTATGGAGAGCAGCCTGGTGAATATCCTGGTGATTTGGCTAATGTTACGGTACGGGAGAGGTTATCTACTGCACAACAGCATACTCATTCCCTTCAATCCTTTGCTCAGACTGATCAAGTACTCGATGACGGAACACATGCGCGAAACGTAAATACTACGACGATAGGAGACACGGAACGCGCCATGTTGGATGCTGCTACTGAACGAGGTGTGAACGTCATGCGAGGAGTCATTATCGATCTCGTTTGGCATCGAGACGTTGAGAAGTATGAGGTCTGTTATACTGCTGCTATGGGCGAACGAGTATCGCTTGGCATTCCAGACCTGGTTATAAACTGTGAAGGTGCAAATCGAAAGTTTGTCAAGCAGGTGTTAGGACCGCGTCATGGTGTTGAGATCTTGCCAAAGGCGCCACGAGCTGTGTAAGTGTGAAGCAGTATTACGATGCGTTGCAGCATGCATGGTAATTGACCCCTGTGCAGAACTCATTTGTGATCGATTCTTTGAATTTTCTAGATACTTTGTATGTGTCAACGTGTATTTCCCGAGCCCCGAAGAACGTTTAAGGATAATGCCGTCGGGCATCTATATGAAGACATACGGCCAAGCAGACTTTTCGTTTGCACCCGGTAGGAACTGCTTGTCTATTGTTTTACGGAGCACACAACCACTTTCTCAACTCATCTCTTACGCTGTAAACAGTTGCAGGAGCTCCTTCGCGCAACACCGAACCAGATCAAGCCATCTGGGTAAAACTGCGACCTGAAATGCTAATCGATACACCTGTATGGGACGGCGCACCCGCAGATGTCACCTTATCGTGGAAGTCCGGATCACGTAGTAAAGTGATTGAACAATACGCCGCTCAAGAAGTCAAGAGTTTTCTGAGGACAATGTTTGGAGATGGTGTTGCTGAAACAGTGCGACTTGGAGAAATCACTACGCCGATACATGTTCGAGATACATTGCTATCTACGGCCACAGCTGGGAAAAACATGGTCATGTTTGGTGATTGTTTTAGGACTGGCGTAAGTTGGAATGTCATTGGCACTTTATTATGAGACACTCACGAGGTTTTTTCAGACGTTTCAATCTGGATCTGGCTTTAATCTGCTGCTGACTATGGATTGTAATGCACTAAAGACTCTGATAGGCAGTAAGGAGAGCCGAGAAGCTGCTTTTGAAGAGTATACTAGCTCGGTTAGGAAGTCAGCTTTAAGGTGGCATGAACGTAACGTAGCAGCCTTCCATTCAGAAGGTGTACCTCCGTTTGTATCCCACGCAGAACGCGCCGAGGGTGTTCTAAAGTATAAGAACTATCCTGAATTCGTGGCAAAGCTCGTTCAGCCAACTATGATGAAGATCAGGAAGGAGCAGCCTCGTCTCTAATAAGTATGTTTTGTATGGTAGCAGTAGTTGTTTAGCTGAAATATAGTGATGAACAAGTACAGCAAGCATATTAACTTTTCTGCATAGCAGAACTGTCGAACTGTTTTTTTTTAAAAATTACACTGCCACTGCTTAGGTCGAAACCTGCCCCGGTTTTGAGGAGTTCGACTCCGGACCGGACGTAAACGCTTAGCAACCACATCACGTCATGTGAGAGGAGTAGGTGCCCTTATTAATTAACGTTTGGCCAAGGGTAAGCAGTACTTCCCTCGCATACCGTTAACGCCCTACGGAATTGAATCGTAGACTCACATCACCACTTAACCGACCGTATAAGCAGTTGGAGCATGTCGCGCTATCATCACAATTGTTGTAGTGCAGAAAAATGTTGAGGATTATCAAATATTACTGAGCTCACCCAGATGGAGTGACAAGGAAATATCCAAACGTGCAAATATAATCGTAAATTTGCGGGACTATAATCCCAATAGAATGCATGAGCCAAAAAAAATTGTTGAAAATATTCAGGACCACCACAACTTGGCCTAGCACATCGTTTTGATTTCTTCTCCTTTGGTGTAGGAATATCTACGTGTCGTATGAAAATAATTAGCGATAAGCCTTCCACCTCACAAAAAAAAACAAATACTCACAAAGACAAGCTTTACAGTGGCATAGCACCCGACCAAATCGCTCAACACACTCTCCACACAACTTGAGACATTCTCCATTCCGCTCATTCACCACCACATCAGCCAAGAATCCAGCTTCGAATGACCTCTTGCAAGAATCACACTCCAGATTCGACAAATCATCCATCTAGTACGTCCCTTCCCATCAGCAGCTGATCTAGTAGTAACAGCAGCAACGGGCATATATTCTTCTTCACTTCCTGATCCAGCAGGTTCTTCATCTTCCATCATGTCAAATCCATCATCGTCACTCAAACCACCATTGACGGGAGCAGCAACCATGAGTACGTCAAAGTCGTCTTTATAATCATCATCTATTCGACGCTTCTTGCTGCCTTTCTTTTCTTTGACTGATTTGTCGTCGTCATCACTACTTGGTAATTGTCTCTTCTTCGCTGCTTTACGTGATGGTGCTCTTTTAGGAAGCTTCTTTGGCGGCGATTGGAAATCACCATCATCACTATCATCATCAGTATCCACACCTCGTTTGTTTGTTGATTTTCGTCGTGTTGGCTGAGCTCGTTTCGATATAGGTGGTTTTTGTCTAGGTGATTTTGGTACAGGTGGTTTTGATACAGGTGGTTTTGATACAGGTGGTTTTTGTATAGGTGGTTTTTGTATAGGTTTGCTTGTCATTGGAGGTGTTGGCAGTGTCGTTGTTGGAGTGATATTTACAGGGAGAGTCTGTCCGATGGCTTTGGTCATCTTGCCATGTTGATCAGATACCTAGTACAAAATACAGGCAAATAACATTAGTAACAATCAAGTGACAGTCCCAGGCCACGTTTTGACAAGACCAAAAGCACTCCATTACCTCCTTCAACACAGAACTCATCTCTATACCATCATCTTCTCGCTCAGACAG
>NW_022158423.1:0-61675 GCF_006535985.1 Synchytrium microbalum | reverse complement strand
CTGTCTGAGCGAGAAGATGATGATATAGAGATGAGTTCTATGTTGAAGGAGGTAATGGAGTGCTTTTGGTCTCGTCAAAACGTGGCCTGGGACTGTCACTTGATTGTTACTAATGTTATTTGCCTGTATTTTGTACTAGGTATCTGATCAACATGGCAAGATGTCCAAAGCCATCGGACAGACTCTCCCTGTAAATATCACTCCAACAACGACACTGCCAACACGTCCCATGACAAGCAAACCTATACAAAAGCCACCTATACAAAAACCACCTGTATCAACACCACCTGTATCAGAACCACCTGTACCAAAATCACCTATATCGAAACGAGCTCAGCCAACACGACGAAAATCAACAAACAAACGAGGTGTGGATACTGATGATGATGGTGATGATGGTGATTTCCAATCGCCGCCAAAGAAGCTTCCTAAACGAGCACCATCACGTAAAGCAGCGAAGAAGAGACAATTGCCAAGTAGTGATGACGACGACAAATCTGTCAAAGAAAAGAAAGGCAGCAAGAAGCGTCGAATAGTTCAACAAATCAAGATGTAGTGTGTTTAGTGGGTTCAAAAGTAGAGTAAAAATAGAAATCAAGTCAGCATAGACATTCGCGAATTTTTGAAGGCAAGGCGGCAAGGCATTGAGAGCTGCATCAAACCAAACCACGCTCACAAGATGAACTTTGCTAATGAGACGACTGCGACCTAATGAACTCTATGTAAATTACAACAAAGAACAGAAAAGAGCACTATAGTTACAACTTCATGAAATTTTCAGCACCTCAAGCAACAACTCTCCTTCTCCTCACTCTGCCTTATATAACGACACAGTCTTCTCTCTAATACTCATCACAAAGGACTTGATCTTCCATATCTTCCATCTCGTAATAGTGATCAGGAGACATGGCATGGCTGACAACATTTTTCTTCCCACCAACACCACCACCAGTTGTATCTTCCAAGCTCATATTCTTGAGATGGAGCAGCTGTTGTGATGATGATGATGAAGACAATACGGGACTATTTGTGCTAGCAGTGGTAGTAGCAATAATAGTGGACTTGTGAGCCAGAGGTGAGACTTGATGATAATGAGTGTATTCGCATTCCATGTCATAGGTAGAGGCAGGGCTGTCTGGCACTAGAAATAGAAGTTGTTGTGTTGAAAACAGTAAGACAAAAGCTGATACAAAAAACCCCCTCTCGTGCAATTGTTTTCATGATTCTCATACCCCTGTTCTCCTGACCACCACCACCACCACCAACATTGACAAGCAAGTCCTGAACCTTATCAGCAGGAGCTTTTCCTCGTCCTTTCTCCATATAAGCATGGTTTTGGAACAAGGTACGCGCAATATTGAGTGGTGTTTGGAATCCACCATCACCAGACATCATGTCAAGCGTAGTTCCTTCTTCAGGTACCAAATCATCATCACTGCTGTCATCCATAGTTGTTTCTTCACGAGCAAAGGTTTTGCGAGTCCGTAGTGGCGTCATGAGTCTAATGGGTGAACGCGAAAAAAGGCAATTACAATACCTGTCACAGAAACCCAACCTGAATCTGAAACATACCGTTTGCTGACAAGACCATTGGAAGTTCTAGTCTTTCGTAGCACTTGATCAGCAAACAACGGAGAACTCATACCACGTGATGATGTTGATGATGACGCTGATAATGAACGTTGTAATCCAGAAGACGTGGTAGTAGTAGTCAATGCCAGATGACGAGCCAAAAACACCAGTCGTTGTCGAGTAGCCTTCAAAGGATGACGCCACGTGGATCCAGTAGCAGTTTGTTGAGTGACTGCGATATTGGCAATACGATTGGCGATACCATGAGGAAGAGTGTTCTTCTTCCATGGTGCGAATGATGATTCGTTTGCGATTGCTGGTGCTTTTGAGAATGCCTGTCGGATGGGCATGATTAGATCAACGCGTAGATCAGTCGAATAATAGACTGGATCATTCCGTATCACCAAAAATGACACAATTGAAAAACCATGAGACGTGTCATTCATGATCATGATCATTCACGAGTCCTTCATCAAATCAATCAACAAGAACTCTCAAACAATACATACACTTAAAAGCACAGCATCTTCAGAAGGAGTAAAGATGGTCTCCCACTCAAGTGCATGGTGATCATTGGTAGCCTCTCGCAGGATAGCAGACAAGAATGGGAGCTTGGGACGATGAGGACTTGGTGTTTTGAGCATACTAGAATACAAAGAAATGATAATATCAAATTAGATCAAGTCATGAACGAATGTTGATGAAGCTTTGATGAGCGAAGTAAAGTGTTTGGATATACCTTTGTTAATAAATATCAGAGAAGAGGAGGTCTAGAGATTATAAAGCTCGAGTTTCTAATGGCTATGGATTGATGAGATTGTTCGTCTTGGAGTTCTTTGAAATAGTCTAGTTGTCGATAAGCTCACGAATATGATGAAACGAATTCAAACGATAGCGGACATGTGATCGCAGTCAACTTCAACAGATCTAGACCCGTTTGAGAGACATTATTTACGCGTCAAGTGCTCAAATGTCATGATATTTATCAGAAGATCGTTAAAGAGGGTTGCCTCTGCTCGCTAGTCTTTGGTAAATAAGTTTGAAGCTGAAGATCAGTTCAATCCAGTGGACGCTACTCTATAAGAATCGCGGTTTTGGTCACACACACACACACGCTTGAAAGCAGCTGGCTGTAAAGGACTGTCTTGGCACGGTAAGGTCACGGGGAGTGTGTATGCTGCCGTCGTTCCTTGCTTTTATGCTTTCACAACTAAAGAATCAACCTCACAATGCTTCTGCATATACGATTTGTCATGCCATGTGTTAGTGGGAGTGTATGTATATTGTGCAATGTGTGAATGCGAAATTGTGGACATCCATGACAAAAAATGTGTCCCTAGTTGATCTTGTCTAGTGGTCGATTGAACCCACCACGACGATTCATATACTGTCTATACGTTCTCTCTTTTTTCACATTGGCTGCTCCAACATCGTTCTGTACCTTCTTGCCCTATTTGAGTAATGAAAAGTGTGGGATTCAGCCCTTAAAAAAACCTCAAACATGAAGAATTACCTTGGTAGTATTAAACCCTCCAAATCCAAACATCTTTTGCATTGCTTCTTCATCTATGTCTTCCACATTGATTTCCGGTTGTGGTTCTTCCTCTTCTTGTTTTATTGGTTCTTCAGATT
Organism: Synchytrium microbalum; assembly: GCF_006535985.1. NCBI lineage: Eukaryota > Fungi > Chytridiomycota > Chytridiomycetes > Synchytriales > Synchytriaceae > Synchytrium > Synchytrium microbalum. The sequence continues at coordinate 58,471 of NW_022158423.1, read as the reverse complement.
TCACTCGATACGAGTCTGGATCGTACTTGTCGCGTCTGCGATCTCGATCTAACAATAAAGGAATTGATTCAGTTTGGCAAAGAGAAACGTATTTAGCACAAAGATCAATCGGTTGGACAACAATACCTGGCGATTTTGATCTATCATCTCTTGAATACCCTCTATCATCTCTCCCATACCGTGACCTACTATCAACATCACGATCACCTCCTCCTCCTCTTCTATCATCATATCCACCGCCTCTAGACCGTCTCGAATCATCTTGCCAGTTTGCTCCTCCTCTTCGTGAATCGTCACGCCTTGAATCGTCGCGTCTGTCGTAGTCTCGTGGTCTATCATCTAAGGAAGGAATAAATGGTGAGCTGAAATGAATAGTAAGGTTGCTACGGAAACCGCAAAAAGACCACACAAAACATTAGCGTGTACCTCTTCTGTCTCGTCTATCGTAATCCTTCCTATCAGTGCCGGTATCACCTCTTCTGGCATCACGATCTCGTGAGGAAGCACGATCACGGCGATCATCTACGTCGTCGTATCTTCTTCGTGGAGGGTAGTCTAGATATATGGTGAATGTTGGCAAATGTTGCCAAGGGGCTAATAGAAATCATACAAAGCCACATCGCATACCTCTGTCTTTCCTGTCATCTCTGGTGCTGCGATAATCCGGTTCTCTGTCTCCCATTATTAGAATGCTGAAGCTCTCGTCCTTGTTGAATGTTTTTCAAAAGTCGCGACACGTTTGAAGACTAGCAGTGACTTGCATACTTCAATAGATGTTTCTAGGCTTTCACGTGTAAACAAAGTGGAATCACGTAGAGATGGCGATATGGAACTTGCTCGTGTATGAGCTTGGTTGGTATCAAATGTTCTTCCTAAAAATCACGTCGAATATCGCGTTCATACGTGTAGTTCACGGCAAGAAAGCGCATTATCAGTATTGAGAACTCATATACACTCTTGATTTAGCCTCCTGCATAGTGTGGATGTCCTCAGTCGAATTCTCTCCTTTCGTTAAAATTGATAATCTCGACACATACAATAATAGGAAGGATGGCTCTCCTACGACGAGTGCCTGCCAAGTCACTGACGTATACCACATTAATTAGCAGGCACTCTACTGCCTCACTAGCTGCCAAGGATAAGCTCAACTTGAAATACACACTCTCGTACAACCAATACTCGATAGCCATCACTAGGCAATCAAAAAGGTAGAATTTGATCTTATCATTGAATGTGGAATCACTTATATCTTGAAATCGTTGTCTCCTTTTTTGTTGTTGATGCAACACATTCCAACATTTCGTGTCCTCAAAACTTTACATCTCATCTTAGGACGCCATTGACTGGCATCAACTACAAGCACCAATGGACTACCGTCAGGCATATGGGTAATCAACCACTACATTCTTATCTTTGGACGTGACGCTGACCGTGCTGTGGGATTTACCTTCCTCACGGAATTCAACACAGCTTCTATCGTTACTTTTTGGCTTGATACACATGTCCTGATTTGCATAATTCTTTTCACCCATATAGCGGACAAGGTCATCAAAGTCCCCAACATGGCTGAATCCATATCTGAAGGAACTCTATCGAAATGGTTGAAGGGTGCGTTACTGAACAGACCGTTAGCCGCTTGGTTGTACGCGTCATTACATCCATGTTGACGAATCTTCTCCTCAAATAGGTGTTGGAGAGCATGTACAACGTGATGAGCAAATCGCCTCCATTGAAACTGACAAGGTATTCCAATAGTATATTGACCCTTTTTTCGCTTGCAGATTCCCTTTGCTAAGCGCCCTTCGTCTCCCACCCGGTCCGTGCACAGATTGACGTCGCCGTAAACGCAAGCGACTCAGGCACAATCGTCGAAGTATACGCCAAAGAAGGAGACACTGTGAACGTCGGTGCCGATTTCTACAAGATATCATTGGGCGATGCACCTGCTGAAGGAGGATCTCCATCAAAACCTGAACCTGCTCCCGAAAAGGCTGCTGCTCCTGAGAAACCTGCTGAAAAGCCTGCTGAAAAGTCTACACCACCGCCACCGAAAGCTGAAAAGCCTGCTGAGAAGCCAGCTGAAAAGCCTGCTCCAAAACCATCACCAGCTCCACCTGCTCCCGCAACTGGTGAGTGAGATAGAATTGAAGACGCTTTGTATTGATATTCGTATAGGTTTTTTTTTTGTTTTGACGACAAACTCTTATGATGAAAAATAGCCAAAGTCACACCTGGTCCTGCAGCTCCCAAAGAAAAGGCACCAACACATGAAGTCCCTGCCTCTCCTTCAGGGTCAAGGACAGAACGACGTGTGAGTTAGCAAAACACGATTGTTGTGGAGGAGTGATCTCGTTTTGCCTCGCTTACTTATATCTTTTACTTAATTCCTTGCGATATCAACGTTTAGGTCAAGATGAACCGTATGCGATTACGTATTGCTGAACGCCTAAAGGAGTCTCAAAATACTGCTGCTTCATTGACTACTTTCAATGAAGTTGATATGAGGTATGCCTAGTCTGAAAGACAGAACCAGACATTCTTGCCTGTTTCGATTATTATTTTGCTTTTGTGATCGTAAACAAAATGTCCACAGAACTCATTAACTCATAACGTTAATGATTCCTCGCTCAAAAATAGCAATTTGATGGACATGAGGAAAAAGTACAAGGACGACATTCTCGAAAAATTCGGCATCAAATTAGGATTCATGTCTGCATTCATCAAGGCCTCAGTACATGCATTAAATGCCGTACCAGCCGTAAATGCTCGTATTGATGGTGCTGATGTCGTGTATCATGATTACATGGACGTGTCTGTTGCTGTATCCACACCAAAGGGGCTGGTGACTCCTGTATTGCGTAATGTGGAGAGCAAGAGTTTCATTCAAATTGAGAAGGAGTTGTCTGATCTGAGCAAGAAGGTAAATGATTACTATGATTCGAAACTTCTGCACGGTTTTTTCCTCCCATTTAGTTGTATTTGATGACAGACAAGTTTGATACTGACTTCTCGTTTTAATCCACTAGGCACGAGATGGTGCCATCACCATTGAAGATATGGCTGGTGGAACATTCACCATTTCCAATGGTGGTGTATTTGGATCTTTGATGGGTACTCCCATTATCAACCAACCCCAAGCTGCTATCTTGGGCATGCATGCCACCAAGGAACGAGCTGTTGTAGTGAATGGACAGGTAAGTGCAGCTTCTGGTTGAGAAGTGATTCACTCTGTAGAATTTATTCGTCACATTTGGGGTTTCTTTGTATTCCTTCTTTTGTTTGCATTCCCACTTTCTTACACTTGTCTTAATCAAGGTGGTGGTTCGACCAATGATGTATTTGGCTCTAACGTACGACCATCGATTGGTGGATGGTCGTGAAGCAGTCACGTGTCTTGTGAAGATCAAAGAAGCCATTGAAGATCCACGAAGGCTTTTGTTGGACATTTGATGAGTGGCTTTGTTTGGGTATTTTGATGAGTGACTATTAAAAATAGAGGTTTATGAACACGCACAAAAAAGGAGTTTGGAAGCCTCTTTCGTGACCAGAGGTCAAAGTTTTCCGTTTTGTTTTGTTGACTACTGTTTTGTTCCGTTCTGTGATAGGCCAGGAAGACTAGGCTGCAGTTGAGCTCGAGTCCAATCCTTAAGAGTCTGTTTCGATGCCGGACTCTTAACCTTCAGGACCAGCCACAGTGACAGGATGATTGACAAAGGGGGGTTTCATTCCACGACGTTTTGAGGACCTCTTTTCTGTTTCTTTGTCATTTCATATCTTCCCAACCGAAACCCAATCCGTTGCATATTACGAGATTGTGACAGACGCGACGATTCCAGAAGGAGGATGGAGAAGCTCTGGCAAGATGACGCTCGGACGTCACGACCCGGCTGATTTGGTGTTTTGGGATATCGTATGCATGTCAGAGGAGTGACAAATCAGCAACCATGCTTCCTGAGTTTTTGAAAGTGTTTTTTTTTGCTTCCAAGATTACGTCCTCCTATTGAGCACCAACATGACCTTGTTGCCGTTTTTCAAGCAACCAAGAACATGGCTAACCGTTTCAAGCTTTAATGAACTTATGCAGAATGTTTGGTGTGTAGTGTATCGTTTTACAGTAGTCTCGTTTAACTAGTGGCATACACGCAGTTGAACTCATCAATTTCCATATTTACACGCGTATATGTGATGATCTGTAGCTTGGGCTTGATGCGGCAAAGTATATTGTCACGTCATTTTCGCATGAACCACTTTTATTGGTGCATCTCAACTATTCTCATTTTAGCATTTTTTCCTGTCTTCTCGTTCCAAATCGCAGACGTGGCAAGTACGATAGCCCTTACAATCTGTAACTGGATTATAACAGATGTGTTTGGGCGAGACATGGAAGGAGTCCCACCTTCCAACCGCCAAGATCAAAGATTCAAACCCAGAGGTGCGTAATTGCTATTGTAGTACGTCATTTAAACTTGGCTAAATGGTCTCCGAAAGGAGTTACCGCAACCAAAACGCGAGAATCCGCTCATCAATAGTACCCGTTTTTTGAAGAGAAATCTCACTCCCACTATTGGCTTTCTTGACGAGAAATCTCACTCCCACCAGTGGCGATTCGACACATGCATAACAGAATCACGCTGATGCTTCTTGTCAAGTTCGAGTTTTTTGTGACTAGACCTTGAGTCCTGGATGCTGCCAGGTTGGCAGCCGCATACGCAAAAAAGACGACATGTAATTATTGGCATGATCTCAATTGCGTCACAATCAGATCGTACATGGCACCTTATCTGGATCAACACCAATAGCGCCATTATGCGATATATGAGCTAATGGTAAAGCCAATCCTCCAGGTGCACTGGCAGTAGCAAGCGATGCAAGGCGAACGGGTCCTCACACTTTCCAACGTGAATCACTTGATATCCTTCAACACACAGCGCATGTAGGTAGTGTCTGGTCGTTTGCTAATCATAAGATTTCTCAAAAGTCTAACGTTTGATGGATTTCAGCATGATTTACTGGGAAGGTGCAAAAAAATGAGATCAGGTGAAGTGTATAATCTGATCAGTGAGGAAACTCATCTCAACCAACCAGCTGTAGCATTCTTTAATCCACTTACAAGCACACAGCTCATTATGACCTCCTCATAAAAAACACAACTGTATGATTGCCACTTGCGTTTCCCCAAAACACTTAGTCACCAATTGTGTGTGAGGTAAAAGAAAACCTTGTTGGTTCAACTTAAATAATATATATGATGAATGATGTTAAAAAAAACAAAGAATATGTGTGTAAACAGATCTATAAGAACCAGCTTTTGTTGTTCTAAGCCACATAGCCCGGTTTAGAATGATAATGAAGTTCCTGATATGGCGCTCGTCCCACAAGATCAACTTTTGGAACATGCCATATTGATTGACTAAACAAACAAAACTTCAGAAATCAATAAGACTGATACAAACGTCAAACATTACCTCTGCAGCCTCTTCGTAACACTATCCAGCCTAACTCCCAAATACCTCTCCATAAACCTTCCCACATCCGTATTCTCAATGTTCCCTTTCAAATCACTCGCTCTATGCCCATACGCATACAGATTCACATCAACAGCCGAATGTCCATGCGTACTCCATCCAAGCATGGCACGAGTCGATATCATGGGTCCCATAAAGTAATCGTATTCGATTGCGAGATGTGGTGTAGTCAGATATGCTATTTCGTCCGGCGTCGGATCTGTTATGCCTAGCCATTCAGAGAGGATGTCTCGTATCAGAGATTCTGTGGGGCCTGAAGGGAAGGTGGATGCGAGGTACTGGCCTAGTACTTCGGTGCTGTTTTTGGCTTTTGTTAGAGCTTCAGGTATCCTATGTTAAATGATTTTGCCGTTGGTTACTTTAGTTGCACAAAAATCAATCATTTACAAGGATACTAGGGTTACCATTTGTATTCTGGATATGCCGATGTCAGTTGTTTGGCAACACTTAAACCACCTGAAAATAGAAGTTAACCATTTGGTGAGTGTCTCTTGTTGCGATCAGGGCCCATTAGGTCACTTGACTTGAATTGATCCAAAAAAAATAATTGCAGAGAGACATTACCAGTTTCGTGATCAGATGTAGAAATCATAATCGTGTTCGGCGTCTTGTCCACAAAAGCTTTGACGACTTCTACTGCATCATTATATGCTAATATTTCGAGTACGTGAGCAGCGGCATCGTTTGAGTGACCGGCCATATCTATTCGTGATCCTTCAATCATCAAGAAGAATCCCTTTTCATCTGCGGATGATAGTGAGGCAGTCAAGAGTATTTCTAGTGCTTTTGATGACACTACAAGGACAGAAAAAATATGAACATATTGGTTGAATTGAGACGATGATACCAAAATCTCACTTTCTGCTAACGACGGCTGTGAATTTGTAGCTTTTCGATCGATTTCATAGCTCATATGATCCGGTGTGAAGAGTCCTAGAATCGGTAGCCTAATTGAGTACATAAAGTGTGAGACATGAGGTGGAGAAAAAACAAACAACAAGGCTTAAAGCATTGAGCTTACGGTGACTTGAGATTCAGTGCATCAAATCCATGTTTATCCAGAATCATATTCCAGCCACGTGAAGCAGCCATATTCAATATAGCTAGTGCATCGAATCTGCAGCTGGATGATGACGTGTTTGGCAAGAAATGACAAAGGCCACCCCCAAATGCCAAATCAACTGTTCGACCCAATGAGTAATTGCTATTTGGTCAATGTGAAAAGTTCAGATGAATGTTTTTGGACAAGGAAGCTCCACCGCCAAAAACCAGCATGAAAACTTCCAGCATACCCAATGAGTTGTAGTGCAATATCATTCTCCATATCCCGACTCGACACATGCGTACAGAATGAAGCAGGAGTAGCATGCGTAATCCTTGAAGTAGCAACCAGACCAGTCCTATATCCAGCAATCTTGGCAGCCTCCAATACAGTGCCACATGGCTTTTCATCTGGATCAACCCCTATTGCTCCGTTATATGTTTTGAGAGCACAACTATAGGCGGTTGCACCAGCCGCACTGTCAGTGACGAGCGAAGAAGATGAGCGTGTCCTCACACTCCCAACTTGGATTGTATCAAGTGGCAGCTGATGGCCTGCAGCTAGATTGTGGATTGCAGTGTAATAGTTTCTGGCCATTGTTTGTGAAGCAGGGCCGAATCCGTCCGAGATCATTAGGATTACGTTTCGGCGTTGTGATGCTGTGCAAAGAAGTGTTAGGTTGACGTGGTGATGAGCGATTAAGTGTGATACTTGCATTCAGCGAGCACTTTCTTTGAGTAGACCACAGCTGAGGTGATTATAGCGACGACGGATATACCCAGTACGATGAAGAAGACGGTGACTCGATTGATTTCCTAAGAGAATGAAATTGGGTTATTAGTCTGAAACAAAATGTGTGCGTTTCGATCTCAACCCCAAGCTCACAACTGGGCCGGGACAACGAGCAATAGAATGCAAATATTCGATTTTAACAGGAATATGAAATGAACGTGCCTGTTTCCGTTTGATCGTCCACCATGCATCTTGATGATTCTCGTTATTTTCAAGGAGGTCATCGTTGACCGAGACGATTTGGTCGTCACTGGCCGAGTGAGATACTAATGGCTGTGACGCTTCAGCCATTATTATTAGATATGGGAGCTCTCGCCTTTAGCTTTACGGAGTCCCGCTCTAAAACGTCAGTCCAGATAAGCGAGTGAGTGTGTGAAGTTTGGAAGTTGACGAGATGGTAGCTACGCGTTCACGAATAAATAAACAATCAATATTAATTCAAGGGCACGTGAATTCAACGTGATTGCTACTTCCAAGTTCCTCTTCTTGTCACTTGCATTCTTCTGCTCGCGATTCCAACATTATCTTGAGGCAGAAAAGTGAGGGATTGAGGCCATATACATCCACAGCCATGGTAAGCATCTCCATTGTATCTCATCTTATTCGTATATCTAAGACAAGGAGGATGATTTCAATGTTTACAAGTGTGAATCTCTCTGAACAAACACATGAATAAGAGAACAAACAATAATGAATACTGACTTGATGAAGACTTATACTTGGCACTCATTACATGGCATTCATCGCATCCATCTTGAACTAACCATACAATCGCAACATCTTAGACGGCCACATCAAATGCAGCCAAAAAGACGGTGGGTGCTACTACTGGACATCTGTTGGGTTGGATGATCATATGGCAATTTAATATTCTAAACTGTATTCGCCCCATCCAGGTCATACCGAGAGATGAATGGGACAAGAAACTGGATCAAGTCAAGATCAACAAAAAGTAATCAACAAAGAAAAGATAGGAAGCCCTCCATGCATCGAGCAAACACTCTAACCCTCTACGTCTCTAACCCCTTGCAGTGATTTGAATCGACTTGTAATGAACTACCTAGTCATTGAAGGTTACAAGGACGCGGCCGAAAAGTTTGCAACCGAATCTGGTCTCCCTCCTACTGTCGACTTGGCCCATATCGAAGATAGGATGAATATTCGTAATGCAGTCCAGTCAGGGAATATCGAAGAAGCTATTGAGAGGGTTAATGATTTGGATCCTGAGGTGTGTTGTTGAGGACACATGGACGAATGACAATGCATACTTTTGTTGCCTATATGTTGTGTCTACAAGCCAAAAAAAATGATGCAGTAACTACGATGAATGCTTACAAAGTGCTCTGTAGATACTGGACACAAATCCTAAACTCTTCTTCCATCTGCAACAACAAAAACTCATTGAATTGATTCGAGGTGGTCGTATACTGGATGCTATAGAGTTTGCTCAGGATGAGTTGGCTCCTAGGGGCGAAGAAAATGTAAGATTTGTTGCGCTGCAAATGTATTCGAAAGTCGGGGAAGGAGCAAAAAACCAATGACGAAGCCGTCGTCAGCATGTCCTCGTCGACCTCGCACACCTGGCGTGTATCACATCTAACAATGCTCAAATCGCTATAGCCTGAATTCCTACAAGAACTAGAACGCACAATGGCGCTCCTAGCATTCGACGACCACATCAAATCACCCGTTGGAGACTTGTTGGATTACAGTCAACGGCAAAAGACGGCTTCAGAATTAAACTCGGCAATCTTGGCTGCACAATGTCAAGATAAGGATCCTAAATTACCTACCATGCTAAAGATGTTGGTGTGGGCTCAAGTGAGTTACAGCGTCCAGGACATTGTTTTTTGCCCGCACTTGTACTGACTGACTTTTGTTTTCAACTAGAATCAATTGGATGAAAAGTATACATATCCCAAAGTAAAGAATCTTGTTACTACTGAACTGGAAGATGTTACGCCGATAGAGGATTCAAAGACTAAATGAATGTCTCGAGTTCCTCTTTAAGAATCACCGCCCACCACTCCCATAACCTCCCAATGTTGCTATAATCCGCCCGTTGTATACGACGACAGAATACGGGAGGGTTGCTTTGTGTCTTTTTGTAATTTAGCATGTCAAAAAAATAGTTGTATTTATCGAATTTTACATACAGAATTGTGAATGTGCAAATGAGAATAAAGCTTTCTGTGTGTCCGTGTTATTGATTTAGTGTGTTTCATCACTCAGCAACCAGACAAGCTCCCAGAAGCTATTTGTCCCGCCTCATTCTGAATTCTGAGGAGGATTTGAGCAGCGTTTTGTAACTGTTTCTAGACGGGTTCTAAGAGTGGTTGCATCTCTTCAAACCAGTAGACTACAAACAGATATGAGCAACAAATTCCAAAGAAAACAATGAAAGCGAAGACCTACTCGATCTCAAACGGAGCGCGACAAAGTGTTTAACACGCCCTGCTCTCCCAGCATTATGGTTCTGTGGTGTTGAGAAAGGGTGTGTTAAATCTCAGTCTGGTTGTTCTGCTGTCTCTACATTGTATAGACCGTTTTGTGCATCAGCGGCCTGACATAAACTCACTTTGTCTGGATTTGATTTCTTCATTGTTTTTATCAGCATATCACGACTCGCCCCGCCTCATTCTCGTACTAAACCAGCACTCTGAGCAGCGTCATCAAACAAAACGCATGGAAAATCCCCGGCGAAAAAAGCCTGTTTAGCGCCATCTAAGACCCACATGTGGAGTCGATTCTGCGCGACACCTCACATAGTTGAGAACATATCTGACGAGTTTTTTTGAAAGTACAGCTGTTGAGGAGACTGATTTGTGGTCTTGATGCCAAGGTTTCACTGTTGTATCGTCATCGTGTCGTCGATATTGGTTTCAACGGGTTCAGGCTCATCGGGCTTTGACCTTGTTTTCAAATTGACTTTGTTCCACGGATGGTTGTTTGACACAAGCTGGCAAAGGCTGGATTGGATATCTTGATGCGAGAAAAGTAAGAGCGAGTTGAGGCACAAAACAACGCCAAGGACAGATTGCTAGAGAAGCAAACCATAAGACAACATACTGTCGACTTGCATAAAATGAAACAATATCAAGCTTCTCTTTGGTCAAATTTTAGAGTGAATGCCTTCAGCGAAACACATGTATGCGGCACCCGCCTATACATCAGAAATCCCATCACGACAAATCACATACATGCCACGTTGTCCACCATAACTAACATTTCGGCACTACCCACCAAACAACACCACTAGGTGCCGAGGGAGCCTGCGGCGTTGGTTCCATCAATTCGAGTTTCATTCGTGATGTCAAAATATTAGATCATGGAAATAGTCCACTGACAAGCAAACCGGCTTGTAGTGGTAGAAAGTGAAACAAAATCACCCCCAAACATGAACATTTTGACAATTGGAGTGACTACAATTTGGTGAAAATAGCAGCGTGGAGACGGTCTGTTTGGAATGTGACACGGTTCAGTTCTTTTGTGTCGACATAGGCTTTTCAGATAGGTTTGAACATTTCAACTTTACTCTCTCTCTGAGAAGAGGGCTGTCTTAGAAAGGTGTGAGCGGTAAAATAGCTCACAGAAAAACGAGAGCCTCTGACTCAAGCATGACGCTCACCATCACAGAATTCCACTTCCACACGACAAAGTCGTTCACCACCAGTGGCCTTGCCACCACAACACCTACTCTTCTCCTACTTGCGAATCAATCCAACTTGTCTTCCGTAAATTGCAACCTCATGAACCACCATTTTGACCATACGAGAAAATGAGCAATGAGGATGTGTATGTATGTGACTTGATATGTACAGCAAAATGGTTATCTTCGGCTACGAGTAGACAATCGTTCAGTAGCCGACTCGACTGCCTTTTTCTGATTTTGAGAAATCACTTCAGCAGCTTCTTCCAATTGTTTCTTCAGAGGCTCGAGTTGTGGTTGCATTTCGTCAAACTAAAGTAAGAATGTGAGCGAAAAAAAAAGGTATTGCGCAAAGAACGATGAAATTACTCGTTCTTTAGCAACTTCAAACGCATCACGACGAAGCGATTTGCCCGTTAATGTTTGAGATTCTTCGTGGACTATCCTTTGCCAGTACCGTGTTGTTCTCTCCCAGTATTTGTTTATGAGTTCTACGGTGTTGAGAAAACGAGAGGCAGTGTGAGTAGCCAATTGGCGGTGCAGTTAAGAACATTTTTTAGTCACCTCCAGGTTTAGGATCATTCTCTTCCTCTTCAGCCCTCCTTTGCAATTCTTCAGGCGTTAGTGGTTTGAGTGGCTCTATTATAACTGGTGGCGGTTCTACTATCTCCTCCTTTTCGTAAATGTCCTCGTGTATATCAACAGCTTGAGTGTCTTCATTCTCACTTTCAGACGATTTATCGCCCTCCTCGTCATCGTCTTCATCATCTGAACCATCACTACTACCATCGTCCTCCTCATCATCACCAACCCATGCACTCTGAGCAGTCTCATCAGAAATAACGCATTCCCAACCATCTAGTTTGTCGAGATTTATAGACCATAGGTCGTTTAGGGTGTATTCCTTGTCTCCTGATTCACATATCCCTCCATACCTGTCAGATTGGGTTTGAGTAATGTTTACCAAAAAGAAAACAAAAGAAAACACTGCAAAGCAAACGGATCACTCACATGTAAAGTCGATTCTGCGTAATAGTCAGCATGGTTGAGAATCTAGCTGAAGGTTTTGACGAGCGAATTGGTTCAGGTGATTGTGATGGTGTTGGGAGAGTCGTTGGTTCTTGTGGTGCGGGTGGTTCGAGTAAGGTGTCATCATCTTGTTCGTCTACTTCGTCGGGATTGGCTTCATCGTCATACAGTTCTGGTTTACGCTCTTCGATCTTCCTTTTGGATTTACTCTTTTTAGTAGATTGTTTGATGCCAGCTGGATACCTGTGCGAGTAGTGGAAAAGAGTGAGTGAGAAAAAAAAATGCTTTCAAAAACAAAATAAGTAAACACACATACCATCGATTCCCATCAATTGTATACACATACAAATCATCATGACAAACCGAATCAATCTTTTCTTCAGACTCTTCATCCGACACACCACCAAACATGAATGCCTTATTCTTGTAGCACACCATACTACACCCACTTCGTGGAGGCGTCGGCATAAATTGAGGACGTTTACGACGCTCCCAGCGTATCAGTTTGGGTTCGAGGTTCATTTTCAGTGTCCATGCGTCTGCGATAAAAGAATACTTCATTTGAATCAGTGCGGACGTCCGAGATTCCAACAACAAACCCTTACCATTATAGACATGCCCTTTCGCTTTTTCACCCTTAATGACAGTCTTGCAGTACCCACCAAACAAGATCACGTCGACAGCATTCGTAAATAATTGATGGCCCGAACGGGCAGATGGCTTAGGTTCCATTAATTCAAGTCTCGTCCATGTGTAGTTGGTAGTATCAAAGAGATGTAGGTCGTCGTAATATCGTGTTTCCTTGTACGTATCGAAAAAGCCACCAAAGAGAACAATGTAGTGTTTCCATAGCACCATCCTGTGGCCCGACCTTGCTGAGGGTGTGCCTTTGTAGAGAAGAGGTGTCAGATTGCACGCAAAACGCCCCAGTCAAATTACTCGATGAATCCGATACCTTTAACATCCAGCTTCTCCCACTGATTCGTCACAAGATCATACAACCAGAAATCCTTGTAATGGTAGAATGTAGATTGATTTGGCGACACGAATTCGCCACCAAACATGAATATTTTCCCTGTTGGAGTGACGACCATTTGGTGTGATGAGCGTGGAGATGGCGAGTTGGGCGACGTGATGCGTTTAAATTCCTTCTTGTCGATATTGTATTTATATATAGAGTTGAACATTTCAACCTTCTGGCCTTTTTTGAAACAGAAGTGTTAGGTGTGAAGCCCAAAAAAGCGCTCTGATACATTGCCTGTATCTCACCATCAAAGAACTCTCCCCCAAACATAACTAGTTCATTCATGACAAGTGGATTTGCAAGCATAATAGCGCCTCCTCTTCTAGATGGTGGATCAACCATCTTTTCTTCAGTGATCTGAAACTTGGATTCCTCTTCAGCTTTGAAAGCTCTCAAGATGGCATCTATATCTTCTTCATCATCATCTAGCACGGATTTCTTTTGTTTCCTTGCAGCTTTGGCGACATCTGCGTCCTTTGATTTTGCAGCTGGTTTCTTCTCGCCCGTTGATTTAGCTGCCTTTTTGCGTTTGTCACGTTTGCCCATTTTGGTATAGAGCTATATCTAGAGAGATCCAATGTTTTTTAGAACAGTTGCGGTTTGTATCGGTTGGGCAGTTTTAATCGGTATGATTCCCAAACGCTTTTTTTTTTATGGTCAAAAAGCCTTCCCAATATCGGTCGCCATGACGATCAATCAGCAGACATCAGTACGTACCTGACTGAATATAATCGTGGGTCTTTACAGCATCGCGCTAGCTTATACGAAACAAACACCAACACTAACTTCAGGACCTCGGCGGTTTTGAAGAGTATTTGGACTCACAAGTACACAATGGCAGGACCTACTAGCGGTCAGCTCCTGTACACATTTCCAGCCATTGGACGCGTTTTTGTGCTCTCAAACACGTGGTTTCGTTCACTTTCGCACATGGACTTTTCTACAAAGTCGGCTAGTGCGCATAGCACAACTCTGTGGACAGATCAAGCTACTTTACATTAACTTTGATGTGAATATACACCAGATAATCATCTTACTTGAGCATGGAGTGTGGCTTACGATATCGCATTTGTAAGTTTGCGAATGTTTACAGTCAAGAAGGAAGCTTGTCCTAGTATGCTTCTACCACTGAAAGTGCTACTGTGACGCGTATAGAATATTCGAAAAGATATTTCGCTGCAGGCAGATCATGATGTCCGATTTTACTAATTCTTCTTGATTCAAATTTTCTCCACCAACGATTCACCGTCTCGACGCACTCCAACATCATTGACGCCTTGAAGAGAGAAAGGAGAGCACAGAGAATAATCGAGAGACTGAAAATCATTGCATTACATATATAACATGAGCTCCAGCAATAACACAGCAGGTGCCTCTTCCGGAAATCCAACCAACACTTCCCCAAATTCAAACAAGGCTGCTCCGGCCAAGACTGCGGGCAAGGCTACTGGTGGAAGTCCTACTGTTCGAAGGCAAGCCTCTCTGTACTTGAACTATTTGCGTGCTGTCCAACCATGCTGTTGTCATCTAGACTGACAATCAAAACATATTTTGTAGAATTCAAAAGGAATTGGCTGAAATCAGGTATAAATAACATCTCTTTCTGTCTATGAGCAACATCCGGCTCTTGTTCCCTAAGGAGGATCATGTGTCTGTCACAAGCACAGACGTGTGATTTTGATGTCTGGTTTGCATCTTTCGCATCGATGCTCTACGATATCACTAACTGACCTCGTACTTACTACATCCTAGTTTGGACCCTCCTTCCAACTGTTCTGCAGGCCCCAAAGGTGACAACCTCTACGAATGGGTTTCCACCATCCAAGGACCCGCTGATTCACCCTACGCTGGTGGTCTCTTCTTCCTTGTAAGTTGCATTGTCGTGTTAATGGTGGCTTTATAATAATCTACAATTTCATTGATTGGCCAAATTCTTCACGCAGGATATTCACTTCCCAACCGACTACCCATTCAAGCCACCCAAAGTGTCATTCAGAACAAGGATTTATCATTGCAACATCAATTCAAATGGTGCTATCTGCTTGGTATGTGTTGTGTTTGAGACTTTGAGATTATCTTGAGGGCACTGGTTGTGATGTTTTGCACGTGTCAAAGCTTTTTGCTGACGCACCAACATCAACCTGTAGGATATCTTGAAAGATCAATGGTCCCCTGCTCTTACAACCAGTAAAGTTCTGCTATCCATCTGCTCTCTCGTACGTTTCAACCGTTTTGGGGTTTTTGTATGAATCTTTCACTGACAAATGTTTCTTCAACAAAGCTCACTGATGCAAATCCTCGTATGTTTTGAATGGATTAGTTGCATCACAAGCGGTTCGGTTCTAATTTTGTGTTTGACATTCTCGTTAGATGACCCATTGGTTGGAAGTATCGCTCAACAGTACTTGAATGAGCGAGAAGAACATGATAAAATTGCAAAGGAGTGGACAAAGAGGTATGTGGGAAAAGAATATGGTTTTTGGACTAGTGACAAATATTGGCTTGTAAAGCAAAGTGTTTGTTCTTTCGTGTCTGTAAACGATTTTAACATTGTTTACCATCATTTTTTTTGCAGGTATGCATCATGAGTTTGGAATGTCAAGTGTGTTCAACAGCAGAAAATGTATCAAAAGCCCATATGACTCATTGTATCAAAACCGAGAAGAAATATCCTTTATATTATAATGTTATCATCAAAAGTAGGCACTGTGAATACAAAATTGCATTATTAGATAGTATCAAGTCAGTCGGCGATTATTTCACCCCCAATCACTCCAAAACTTTTGGATTGACTTTATTGAATTGCGACGCAAAAGGGCAGCAAAGATGATACAAACCCCAATAGAGGCAAAGGAGGAAGTCAAACGTGTAATCCGTCCACGGGATGCCTTTTTGCCAAATATCAATCGCTCACCGTCACCAGACATGACTTCTAAAAACAATAACAATGTTAGTCAGAATCCAGATACTGTCTCGTCCTTTTTGGGGCAGTTGGAGAGGATTAGGAATATGTTGAAGACTAGAGAGAATGAGATTGCGAGGCTGAGACAGGAGAATGCTATGCTTAAACAGGTATGACGGATGCATATTGTCCATTTGTTTGGCATGATTTTCTAACTATTGATTTTGCTGTTAGGTTGAGAGAAGACAACGTAAAGATATCGAGCATTTAGAATCTCAGACTGAAGATGCACCTAGAATTATCAATGGGTTGAGGAATGAGGTTACAGGATTAAAGGCATGTTGTTCATGCAGAAAAAAGTCCATTATAATCCACCACATTGCAATTCTGACATTCCCTATTTCGAAACTAGATCAAACTGAAAGCATACTTCGTCCAACACACAGCAGACGCCCGCCAGCTTCGTCTAAACTCCGAAGACCTATCTCGCCTCAAAAGCGAAAAGGCCAAACTCGACACCCTCATCGCAGCAGAAGACCTCTCAACTCGTGACGATTTAGAAAAGAAGCTGGAAGACGTTATTGCAAAGCTCGGTGAACGGGATGTGGAATTGGCGGATTCGAAAAAGAAGGCAGACTTACTGGATAAGAACCTTAATGCCGAGAATCGGTTGTTGAGAGCTCGTGTGCATACGCTGGAGACTGATGGTGCGATGATGAAGGATTTGCTGGAGAGGACTGAAGAGGATGGCAAGGTAACAGTTGCAATAGATTTGTTGCACAAGGTCTTTTTTTTTTGAATTTATTTATGATTTACTATGCAAGACCCGCTGACCATGGTTTATTTGATAGGAAAAAGACAAGGAAATCGCCAACTTGAGTATATACCGATACAACATGGTTCACAAGAAACCTGAAGGTCCATGCAAAGTTTGTGCTAAACGGGAGAGGCAGGAGGTGGAGGCTAAACGACGTCAAGGCATTCTCGGTAAAACCGATATCTTTTTCCTCGCTCCTGGCCGTTTACTCACAGTTGTTTCACATACCAGAAACTCTACCAGTCTTATCGACACCAACCACAACAGTAACAAGTGCTACGTCCGTCAAAGTCAGCGCTACAATTACATCATCAATACCAGTTGGCGAAGCGTCTCTCCGTGTAGTGTACTCGCAGACGCCTATAACGAGTATAACGAGTGCTACACCTACTGTGGTTTTACAAGCAGACCAAACAGAGTGGACTGCGGAAGTCACCGAATTGGAATTTGGAAGATCGTACTATTTCGGAGTGTTTGCTAGTCGTGATGGTGTGAATGGTCCTATCCATGCTTCGGAACTCGTTTATGTTGGTATGTAGTTTGAGTTGAAGCATACCAAAAAAACCTTTATGAATACGGATGAATTGACAATGAATCGTTGATTAGACGCCATACCATCAACACCACAACCCCCCTCAATCATCCCAAGACACACAACACCTCCAACCATGCTCATTAGAATTCTAACAAACACGGAATACGTTGGCACACCGATTGCCAAATACCAAGTATACAAGTCGACGCAGCCGACATTACAAGACGCCATCTTGTTGACTGAATTGAATGTCGATGATCTTGTTGAATCCGAAGCTGGTGCAGCCAAAGTTGAAGAATTCGATTACGTGGATTGTCCGTTGGCTATACCGTTTTATTTCGGTGTTGTGGCTTTTAATGCGTGTGGTGCCAGTTGTATGAGTGAAGCTAGTCATGTTGCTGTACTTGGTAAGCATTCTGATACTATGCTGCTTTTTTTTCTCAGTGGACATTTACGTTTTTTTCATAGATCTCCCACCAGCAATCCCAACACAGCCAATCCCAAAGAAATCATCCCCAACATCCATCAACCTGCACATGTGCACACCACCAACCGGAGGCTCGCTAGCAAACACATTCAGAATCGTTTGTGAAGCGCTCACAGCATCCGACCAAGTCGACGAATCATCCATCCGAGATTTGCAAATCACAAACATCACAACCCCATCTGCATGCCACACCGAAATCCAAAATCTAGACCCGTCCACAAACTACCGATTCCAAGTATATGCTAAAAACTCAATTGGTTGGTCCCCGGCATCGGCATACAGCAATGTCATCAAATTAGAATCAATGATTCCACCAATCCCAACACCAAATGCTCGTGTCTTGTCACCGACAACGGCAATTGTTGAATTCAAGACGCCTGATTCTGTGCCATCTAATGTGGTGGTTGATGGGATACGGGTTTATTCGTCGAGTAGTGTGGATATGGACGATGCTAAATTGGAAGCTACTGTTGCGTTTGGGGAGAGCGAATGTAGATTAGAGTTTGCGCAACGTGGTGCAGTATTGTGGATTTCGGCTTGTCATGTTGGGGGTGAGGTTGAAGGGGAGAGGACTGTACCTGTGTTTTTACCGTTACCAGGTATGTTGTTGTGTGTTGTGAAATGAACTGTTGCAGTTACCATACTGGAATCATTGGTTCTTTTTTTTGACCATCATGCTAATCGCATTATCATTTCCGCATAGCCGCTCTACCAATCCCAGCATCACCACCATCAACACCCTCCCAGCTCGACGACACCACCTCTACACCACCCTCCGCACCAACAACCACAACATCAATCCTCTCCAAATCAAATTACCGCTCATCCTATCTCCACGGCTCACAATCAGCACTAGACGCTTCACCACGCGGATCACTGGAATCCATCTATCAAAAGAATGCTGCCAAATCCAACTCACACAACAAGACACGCAAGACAAGACTGGATATTCCACCACCAGCGAGATCAGAGACTACGGGAGGTTTGAATCGTGGTACTATGGGGACGAAATTGAGTAATGCGAATTTGAAGAGTAGTTCTTCTTTGCATGGGAGCTTGAGTTCTGCTACGAATGGGAAGAGGTGATCTTGTTGATATGACACGAAGGACTCCGACTTGCATTTTGTATATTTTTTGGTTGAAAAAAAAGTACAACAGTTGATTTGATATATTAATTGTGGACTTGTTTTGTGGGTGATTTTAGAGCGTTTCGAAGGGAAAGTGCGCGTTATAGCTGCGATCGATAGCTTCATAAAGCTCCTGACCTCACGTTTTCGTTTGAACTTTTGTGATACATCGCTTACTTCGTCAAAAGCTTTCTCATTGGAGTCTTTGAAGAGGTACGAATCATTGTGATTCCATTCCTAGGACCTTAAATTATACAATCTACTTCACGATACCTTGAATCGTTTCATTCGTGCATCATTTTGCTGAAAGTAGACACAACGTTTTGAATCAATGTTTCTCGTTTAACGTGCAAAATACGACCAATACTAACTGAAGCTCGATTTATTTACTACGTCTAGATACCCTGAAAGCCACCAATGGAAGAAGGAGAGTACGGCTACGGCACAACCGAAAAAGTAATCTATGGACGCCCATTCGCTCCAGAAGTAGTCCGTTTCGCCAAACTGAAAAGGGCATCACGAGTATTCATCCTCGCATCGAAAACCCTGGACGCAACAACCGACGTCGTAGCCCGACTACGCAAAGAACTAGGTCCACTATTCGCTGGCCAGTTTGTTGGAATTGGTGAACATACCCCGAGACAAGATGTTGTTGATGCAACCATAAAAGCACGGGAATGTGGAACGGATTTGCTGGTTGAGATTGGCGGGGGCAGCGTCACTGATGCTGGGAAGGCGATTATTATCGCATTGGCGAATAATGTGAAGACGTACGAGGATTTTGATGCTTTGAAGCTAAAGAGGGGAGCTGATGGAGTGCAGGTGCAGAATATTGCTGCGCCGAGTATACCGAGTGTTTGTGTGCCTACGACGTTGTCGGGGGGAGAGTATACGGGTATTGCGGTATGTGTGGTTGTGGTTGGAATTCTTTAAAGAACTTCCAATGATTCTTTTTGGCTTGTTTTTAGGGAGTCACTGATACACGAAAGAGACAGAAGCAATCGTTTACCCATCCAATGGCTACCCCGAAGCTGGTGATTCTTGATTCTGAAATCACGGTACATACGCCACAGATGTATTGGGTATGTTCGAATGTGTTTCTTGAATCGTCATACTCCAGCTGAGAGATTTTGCAGAACAAGCTTCTCATTTGTTTGCATAGATATCAACAGGTGTCCGCTCAGTCGACCACGCAATCGAAACACTCGGAAATCCCAAAGGAGGTCCAACATCCGATTTAATGGCCTCTACGGGGCTTACGAGACTCGCTGAAGGACTGCTACGATCTGTGAAGGCGCCTAATGATATCAAGGGGCGGCAAGATGCTCAGTTGGGGTCTTGGATGGCTACAATGTAAACGCATTGAATGAATTCAGCAAGTTGAAATATGTATCTTTGTGCTCATCGTTTTTTGCATTAGGTCTATAGCAGGAGGCATAAATATGGGCGGCAGTCATGCGATCGGGCATGGTGAGTCCTGCTTCGCTATTATGATTTTTTTGTCTTTATACTCACTTCTCACATCGCTTATGTACTAGTTCTCGGTGGCGTCCTCGGCGTCCCACACGGCTACACATCCTGCATAATGACTCCATACGTCCTCGAATACAATGCCAAAAACGCACCCTCCATAATACCGCGCCAAAAAGCTATCGTCAAGGCCCTCTTCGCATCAGAAGCATTCAGCACCGTCGCATCACAAGCTGGATTGTCACAATCTACCGCAACTGCAGCACAATGTGCTGATTTGCTGATTCGTAGTTTGGGAATGCCGAGAAAACTGTCGGCACCAGAGATTGGTGTTACGAATCAAGATGATTTGAAGCGGGTTGCGAAGGGTGTGCTGCATGATCATTGGGCTGCTACGAACGCGGTGCCGTTGGTGAGGGAGGAGCAAGTGATGGAGATTTTGAGGATGGCTGCATAAAAGCAACATATTTTAGACGTCAGTGAAAATCTGAAGTTTTTATAACAGTCTGAATGCTTGAGAGGTTACAAAAGGCCGTATATAATTGTTTAGGTGTTTTCGGTAGTGTTTTTTGGACCAAGCGGATTACAAAAGGCTGCCTGACTTGAAAAGTCCCCGTTTCTTTAGTATGACGGCGAATTTGATGATATCGTTGGTGAAGAGTTCTGGTTGTTCCCAGGATGCAAAGTGGCCGCCGATTGGGATTTTGGTGTATGAGGCAATGTTGTGGTTTGCGTCTAGCCACATTCGTGGCATGCGGAGCAAGTCATCAGGGAAATCTGATAACCGAATTTGTTAGATTTGGTTGAACGGTGGTGAAAGGATTGTGAACGATCTTACATGCAACTCCAACTGGTACAGTGCAATAGTCTAATACAAAACCAAGCAAATGTTAGATTGAATCAAATATTGTACACCACATCCATCGATTCTTTTGGCTACCTTTAAAGTACGCAAAGAATGGCTTGGACTCCTTGTAGATACGAACAGAGCTTCCAATACAGTTCGTCATCCAGTACATAGTCAGATTAGTCAGGAATTCGTCCCGTGTGATGTGTGGGTTTGGTTGTCCGAATCCAGTCCATGCGAGTAAACCAGCTAAAACGACGAAATCAGTTATGTGTTAGATAAACTCGGATCCTGAAGTACGAAAAACATACTTGGAGAGTCAGCCAATCCATATGCAAGAGTCTGAGGCTTTGTAGCTTGCATCTGGTAGTATCCTAAAAATTGCACAGTTTAAATGGGTATTCGAACTAATCGCTTGAAATGTAAAAAAGACTCTTACCAGTTCCTTGAGATTGCCACTGCTTCATGAAATCAAGTCCAGCAACTTCGTCTTTCGAAAAGATCAAGTTTGGATTGACCATCATTACAAGAAGGGATGGTATGTTACGGAGGAAGGTAGGTGAGGATGCTATGAAGTTCGTGTGCCTAACAGTTGGACAAACAGCTTAGCTTACTGTCCTGCAACGGAAAACCGCGAACGAAGCCTCTTACCATGCAACACAATTCTGAGGATACTTGACAGCCATCGTTCTCGTAATAGGAGAGCCCCAATCACCCCCCTGAGAGATATACTTTTTGTATCCGAGAACATTGACCATAAGCTTGTTAAAGATCTCAGCAACACGCTCAGCGCCATTGCCAGTCTTTACAAATGGCGACGAGAATGTAAATCCCGGGATACTTGGAATGACTACATCAAACGAGATCTTGTCATTTCCTTCTGCTAGAATGGGACCTGATTTGTAGTGCTCAAAGAATGATCCTGGCCTAAATGAAATGGGTAAATCACTCGTTGTCACATCGGCCAATTAATCACGCAAAAACAGGTGGCTATGGTGTAAACCACAGAAGCATTCTGTGCAAAATCCAATAACGTAGATCAACTGAATTGTACACGAAACTGCTACACCTACCAGCCGTGAGAGATAATAATGGGAATGGCATTCGGTTTTCCCGATTTAATGTGCACAAAGTGCAAGTCAATTTCGTCGATCTGGACCTTGAAATGTGGAAGCCTGACGATATCGTTAGGAGATGCACGTAGCGAGAAATAGCCGACACATCTTTCTCACTTGTTTAGCTTGTCCACCCAGCTCTTGTAATCGTACGATTCAGCCCAGTATTTGATGGTGTCTTGGACAAAGCGCTTTTCAAGACCTGTATACAATGAGTGTTAGTGTATAATGCGCGGATACGCGAAAAACTTCGGTAAAAAAAGGCTCGTGAAGCAGCATCGTCTCATCAGTCATCAGGTTGAGTTTCAACATACCATAGTCAGCTGCAGCGTTCTCTAATTCATCAGGTAGGCGAGTAGCATTAAGACGTTGTCTGAGATCTGCTACGGCAGCCTCGTCGTATGGGATTTCAAATGTTCGAACCGACATCTTCTTATGTTGTGATACTGGGGGTGTTTTGAAACGAAGAATTAGACAATACAGCTAAAGTTGCAATCGGTCGCTCCTAGTCAAGGACACGTAATCAGACAACGCGATGGCACGTATGGAGCTGATGGATCTCTCTGCCACTGAACTGGCGGAATTGGTACGTTCTTGCACACAGCGTGGATTTTGTAACCCCACTGTTTTTGACTCCTGGTTTTATCATTCTAACTGGTCTCGCGTAGATTCATTCTAGGAAAATAACACCTATCGACGCTGTTGAGGCTTCTCTTGCCAGAATCCGCCAGAGGAATGGGTATGAAATCTGCAAAATCAAATGCAACTAAGCTACACATCTGACGCGGTTTGTCGAGTAGGCCGATTAATGCAATAGTCCACGTCTGTGAAGAAAGAGCGCTTGCTGAAGCCAGAGCGTGGACAGAGAAGCAACAGCGTGGCGATCTGCTTCCCATATGGTACTTCGAGGTGTAATTATTGTCTCTTGTAAGCCAGACGCTCACGAGAACCCGTTTGCAGGTGTGGAGTCCCGATAGCCGTCAAGGACCTTGAAGATGTCAATGGCCTGCCTACTTCATTTGGGTATCCACTTTGCCGACCATTGAGCTTTCCTGTTCCATGTCATCAACCAACCCGTCCTGTAGAGCAATACCATACAAGGACAACATCGCTACAGAAGACTCGCCTCAAGTAGCACGACTAAGGAAAGCGGGCTGTATCGTGGTGGGCAAGGCCAATGCACCGCTGTTTGGCAATTCAACACATTGCAAGAACCTGTTGTTTGGACCTACCAGGAATCCTTGGTCTTTGGAACTAACATCTGGAGGATCATCTGGTGGAAGTGCTGCTGCTGTTGCTGCTCGGATCGTTCCCATAGCGACAGGCGGTGATGTATGTTCTTGACCTCTGGCAAAAAAGTACCAGCACTTCTCGTCATCCAATGTGCATGATCTAATAGGTACCGCTCTTGTCACTGCTCATTTAGGCTGGAGGATCTCTGCGAGTACCTGCTTCGTTTTGTGGGATATGTACCATCAAGCCTACATTTGGACGTATACCAGAAACAGAGAATGGCACAATGTTCAAAATGCAAAAGGTATTTGCTTCGACTTTAATTATACGATCGGGCTTTTTTGGCTATAACCAGTTCCCATTAGTTTGTGGACAACAATCATTTCGGGCCATTGGTAAGAATTGTAGCAAACACCAAAACGGGTTGTCAGAGCTCACGCCAGACTCTGTTTAGGCGAGAAGTGTAACTGATGTTGCCACATATCTCGACATTACTTCGGGCTACCACCCAAACGACCCCAAATCCTTACCAAATCCAACGGTTTCCTACCGAACGAGTTTGAAAACACCACGTCCCAAATTACGTATTGCGTATTCTTCAACATTGGGCATAGTACCCGTCGTGGAGCCCTTCATAATGGAAGCGATGGAACAATGCATCAAAGTGATTACAGGCTTGGGACATATTGTTGAAAGGCCAAACCTTGTATTTCCGGAATGCACTTCTCTGTGGGGAATTGTCATGGGTGCTCAGCTAGTAGCGTGAGTACAGCCAAATTTTATCTCTTTATTGTATCAAGCTTTGATACTATATCTCTTTTTTCGTTGTCATAGAACTGTTTCAGAGGCAGTTAAAGGCAAAGAAGCACAACTCGACAAAGGGCTTGTCGGTGGTTGGGAAATGCTCAAGACGGTTCCGTTGCAGGAGATGGGGAAAGTTGGAAGGTGACTTCGCCTATTCTTGATGTGAAATACTGTGAGATTTTTTTCTCATGATTCGCTCGTAGACTCATCAAACAAGTAAACGACACCATTCGACGGGATTTGTTTCCCGCTGATGAAGATGATATACGAGGATATGATATCTGTAAGATGCAGGACGTGTTTCCAATTTTAAGGTAGCCTGCCACCTAACCTATTCTCTTGCTTCCAGTAATCACCCCCGCCATGCCAATGGACCCTTTCCTTGCAAACGGAAAGCACCCCGACACTGTGAGTGGAGTTGAAGTCGAGCCATCGTTTCCAGGGAACATGTACGGAACGATGATACCATTCAAGTAAGCTGTCTTTTCAGTAAACAGCCTTTGGGAATGGGATGAATTCTGACCTGCTTTACACAGTTGGGCTGGTCTACCTGCCGCTGTTGTGCGAGCTGAGACGCTTTCGCCACGTGGATTGCCAATTGGACTACAGATTGTCGGTCCAAAGTTCTCAGAGCAGGCTGTTTTGGGGTTGGCATATGGTATAGTCACTAACGCTACAGAATGATGCCTTGGTTACGATAGTACTGAAACATTTCTTTATAGAATATGAGGTTGCTACTCAGTGCTTCAAGACGTGGCCAAAGTCTGAAGATTCAGCTGCACGGCTGTGAGTTGATTCCATTTCAGTGAATTTGCTTTACTTGAAAATAGATTAGATTGGCTCCTTTAATCTTTATAGTATTCATTTGATCTTGATGAATGCTCAGCGAACTGTCACTGTGTACTCCGTTTAAGTTATTGTTTTGGTCTTCACGCAAGCGGAACTGTAGCATCCCCAAGCGCTTTTTAGGCTGCAATCAAAGTCTGAACATACTAAAACAGCGGCATACGCGTTCTGGCACGTTCTCACATAGCTTTAAGAGACCTGCACGGGTCAAGTCTTGATGTGGTTTTCTCAACTCCCATTACCCACGTTGCGATAAGGGAGCTGATAAACACCCAAGAACGAGCCTTGCTGTAGATAGCCAAGCAGGCCAAATACCTAATCCATTGCCATCTACCATTTATGCCATCCATCTTCTCTGCAGCATTCACTCGATCGGCAACTTTTATTAGCTGACAGCTTGGAAGTCGCTGTTTTCAATAATAAAATGGACACGAATCCGGATATGACGCATGTGTATGTCATGTACTCGATCCTTGGCGGCTTTGTTATCTCCTTTGGGCTGGTCTCGCTGGTTGTCAAGGTACTACTTACGGGGGGTTCAAAATTCCAAACATGTGAATTTTTGACGTCCGATCTGATCTTTTGTTAATCGAATCATCATCATTTGTTTAAACAATCAGGATCGATTATTCTTGAGCGACGCACTCGTCGCCACGATTCTCGGAATCATCATTGGCCCCATATGTCTCAACATATTCAACCCTGAAGCTCTCTTTGGCAAGGACTCGCTAGACGGCGTCACTCTTGAACTCTCACGAGTCGTCATCGGTATACAAGTCATGGCTGCTGGTGTGTCTCTCCCCGGCGACTATCTATGGAGAGAACGAGGACCCCTCTTTTGGCTGCTTGGACCGGTCATGATCTATATGTGGGTTGTAACTGCAATAGGCATATATCTCATATGCGGAACTAGTGTGCTAGAGGCACTGACTATCGCTGCATGTGTGACGCCAACCGATCCAGTGTTATGTAACTCGATTGTCAAGGGTCGGTTTGCGGAGAAGCGGGTGGCATTGTCTGTACGGCTCCTGTTGTCTGCTGAGAGTGGTGCCAATGATGGATGTATGTGCTTGTTATGATACTGAGAATGGCCTCATATTGCGTTGTTGACCGTATTTTTTTGCGATTAGTGGGCTATCCCTTTCTCTTTCTGCCACTGTTTCTGATGTAAGTTACCAATATCGCCATCATTCGAACCGTACAACACTCATGATCAACTCTTTACAGGAAATACTCGACTGCTGGGGAAGCCATTGGACAATGGATTGCACGTGTAGTCCTGTATCAGATCGTCTTGTCGGTAGTCGTCGGGATTCTAGTCGGAGCTGTAGCCCGTAAAGCTCTCAAGCATGCTACCAATCGTCAGTGGATTGATAAAGAGAGCTTCTTGGGGTTCTCGATTGCTTTGGCTGTATTCTTGATGGGCACCATGTCATTGGCAGGCAGTGACGATATTTTGGCTTGCTTTATCGCTGGGAATGCGCTTACTTGGGTAGGTTTTATGGGGAATGATGATATAGTGGGCAACGTCATGTTTGGGAATGTGCTTTCTCAAGTATAGGGGAGAATATACGGCCACGTCATCTTGCTAAAAACACGTATCTAGTGGCGGACTTATGATCGAAAGTTATCAGTTGTACGATTACTATCATCAGCTATTCATCCTTCCTTATCTCCACTTCACCATAGGATCAATGGCTAAACGAACGCATTGAACAGACCTTCTTCCAAGAAGTTTTAGACTCGCTGTTTAACTTGTCGTATTTTGTATTTGTTGGAGCTCGGATTCCATGGTATATGTACACCATGTATTACGACCAAATCAGCTATTGGAGGATGATACTTTTGGCTCTCTGGGTCTTGGTGCTGAGACGTGCACCTATCCTAATGGCTGTTTATAAACTGGTACCTACGTTAAAAACTCCAATGGAGGCCTTCTTTGCTGGGTAAGCTTGATTGGAGGACTTGTTGAAATTGGAATTTGAATGAATCCATGTGCACCAAAGAACAAGTGCTGATCTCGTATGCCTGAACACACCGCCCGCATTCCTGACTTCCTTCTGTTAGGTTCTTTGGACCAATGGGTGCCTCGGCATTATTCTAGTAAGATATTCGAAAGCGTGTTGAGCTTATGGTTAATTCGGTTTGAAGCACATTCGTCAAAGAATTGTTGCTATGGTGGGAAGACGCTTACAGTTGATGTTCACATCTGTTTTTTTAGCGCTATGGTCGCCAAAATATACCTCGGAGACACACTACCCATCTTATTCCCAATAGTTGACTTCATGGTTCTATCATCCGTAGTCGTCCATGGAGTCAGCGTAAGTGACCATTATGCCACTTCAAAATTGTTCATTTAAAAATCAGCATCTCCAACATTATTCAATAGGTCCCCTTCTTCCACCTCGGTTTGCAACGTGCCGAAACATACACATCATGGTCTCGCGGCCGCCGCACAAACTACTTTATGCCCTCCTTCGAACCATACGTCCCACAATTCTTCCGCCCATTCGCCAGATTCGTAGTCGGGCACGATCACGTCTTGACACCACCAGGCACACCATTTGAATTGAGTAGAGAAAACTTGAATGATGTCGAAGACAATCCTGCATTGAATAAGCCTGTGGGGGCTCGTAGTATTGCTGATGAGGTAAATGAAGAGGTGGAGATTTTGTCTACTGCTACGACTCCTCCATCGCCTACGTCCACGTTATCAAAAAAGTCGCCTTTGTCGCCGAGGAGTAAACGCGTCACGCATGCTATAGATGGTGGTGCTTCAGATGCTGATACGGGGGATTTGAGTACGTTGCCGTTGAGTCAGAGTGATACGGATCGGAGTGGAGCTGTGTCGTTGACACCACATAATAATCAGTAGAGTGAATTGATTAGTCGTGAGTTGGTCATGTATAAATAGATTGTTTGTATCAGGGCCTCTTGTCATTATTTGTCATATATACACACTGGTGTTGTGTGAAATATAGAATTATACCTTAGATTCGTTCACAATGCTTGTGTGTTCCATGCTGTTTTTCGGCGTACTTTGGGCGTTCATTTTAGTTGCATCAAGCTTAACCAAACTTTCAATCAGACCACAATGACTCTCAATTGCAAACTATTCCTGTTATATATAAGCTATTTTGCATATCTACAAGTAAACATCGCTACACTCCAAATATACATGCCACAACAACCTTTCATGCCAAAAATAACATCATCAATATAGTCCTTTATGCAAAAGCGAAACCAGTGGATCCATGCCTGATCGCAATCAATAATTTTTCTCGGAACTGTGGTGTAAAACCAAAAATTATTTGAGGAAGACCTGGACTCGTACGGTGGTTTAACATACCTGTGCTAGACTCGTATATGCTGGAATCTTCAACGTGTTGAAGCTAATATGGGAAACAAATTTCAGGATTTGTACCAAACTCCCAACCACAACAACCTGACACAATTCCAATAATTTCAAATCGAACATCTACAACAACCAAAAAAAAAAAAACAATCTCTCACACATCACAACTTACCAAGTCGAAGCAGTTGGCAGCTTATTCCCCTTCTCATGCACCAACAACATAATCACAAACCCAGAATCTCCACCCATAGATTCCATTTGGGCAACGCTGGCTGGTGGTCTTGAACTTCCCGTGGCGAATTTCAATAGTAATGACCGTTCATCTTGTGATAATTCGTCGACTATCGTCCAAAACCAGCGTTTGATTTCACTGTGTATGGCTGTGAAGAGCTCGTATCTCGTGTTGGCCTTCCAGTCTTCAATGTCGATTGTGGCGTTACCAGACATCATGATTTCTAAGAAACACATGTGTCAGCATTTAGGAACGTTTTTTTAAGAGTTTCAAGATGTGATTTTGTACCTAGCTCTGAAGGTTGAAGAAGGTCGAGGATGTCTCGTGGTACTACTGATGTGAAGCCTGCGAATTAGGAAGAAGAAAAGTCAGCCAAATAATGCAGTAGTTGCATTGCATCAAGGCCATACGGCAAGCAATAAATCACACAGCTCTCAATAGTACACAGCAGTCATCACATACCTTCTCGGAACGCATAAGCCTTCCTCTTACATATATCCCTCTTCCGATTAATACGCAAATCTATATAACCTTGCTTATTCATATGATTCACTGTCTTATTAGCTCCACCCCGCACCAACTCGACAGTATGACGTTTGCCAAAAGCATCGACCTCATCGGTTTCAAACGTCATTTCGCTTAAAAGCGCGTCATCAGCCTCCTCCAATATAAAATTAATTGATTTCCAAAACGTAATATCAATCAACTCCCAATCAGCAGAGGTGACTTCCTTGTTCAGTATAGTCTTGTAGATTGCTGGAGACAAGCATCGGCCGGTAAGACCTAGTTCTACTTTCGGGGTGATGAACATGATACCCATCATTCTTCCTACTCGTTTAGCTAGTTCTGTAACAGGTAGCGTCGCCAAGCCGTCGACTTTGCTCTTTACAACGTCGGGAGAGAAGAAGGCTAGTCCTTTCCCATCACGACTAAAGAGTCCGAGCCTTTCGTCCAAAAACAGCGGTGCAAGGGTATCATAGAATTCTCTAAATATCAGAAGAAAGAAAAGTTGAATAACCTTGGGAAAAAAATAACACAGTCTCATCAGAGTCCACAATGCTCGTCATATTTACCTCGTCACACCAGGTCCGATTCCATCCTCTCCAGCAAACTGAATACTGAGCTCTGGTCGACACGAGCCCCATTTCAAAGCCCCATAATACGGAGAATCAGCTCGTGGAGAATCATAAGCAGCAAAGTCACAAGCACTTGTCATCAAATTAATACCTCGTTTGACATTCGAAATAGATGCACTGAATGGCTTCAGCAAGGAAAGCCGGTGCTGTATATACAGTCGCTTGTTCTCCAGACTGATTAATCCCGGTATGGATAGCAGCCACTTCAAATCATTCGAGTGCAGACGGCAAATGTTGGTGGTAATAAAGGTGTTTAAAAATACAAATGCACTCGGTTTGGTAGCTAGTGACCTAATCAACTTTCCTACGAGTGGTCGGGTAGCTGATGAAGCGAGCAAAGTACTCATGTGAGACAACTGGTACGGGCTGGCTCTCAATAATCTAACAATAATGTCTTCATCTACAGATCCACCTTCTTCGTCTGGCAAAGAGGGCGTGTTGTCGTCAGCGTTATCGAGCTCGAGGTCATGGACTTGATACGGGTTACTACGTCCGCTATCATCGTCCGAGTCACTTTCTTCATACTGTAGACGTGGCTTATGCGGACTTAGAACACCCTTCCTAGCTTGTTCTCTGAAGAAGGCGTACAGTAAAGGGCTAAACCCCTCACTAAAGCATTGCAAAAAATGAGATAAATCTCCAGCTGGAATGACCGCATGCGCAATGCAGACAACCTGACATACTTGTCCAAAACATCCGCTTTAAACCCAGCCTCAATCAACGTCAGCACAGTATTCGGAAGACCAGACACAGCGGCATAGTGCAAAGAAGATCTACCATTCTCGTCTGCAATAGAGACAGGATCAGTTTTGGCTCCTGCATCCAAAAGCTGATGTACCATAGACGATGCAGCCTGATCCCAAGCAGAGTCGTCAACAGTATTCGGTGAGAACTCTAAATCCTTTTCAGAGTCAATCCAGACTTGACCAGATTCAGCTTCTTCCGCTTCATCACATCCAGAAGCATATAGTAGTGCTGTGTTTCCAAAATCATCTCTATCGTCCAAAACACCAAGACGCTCATGAGCAGAGTCTGAGATCCATTTTATAAGATTCTTCAGAGTCTCTGAAGCAAATATTCCTGCTCCTCGAGTAACACTACGGCATGCCATATGGAATGCGGTTCGACCATTTGTATCTTGATCAGTTGGATTAAAGCCTGCTCTTAATAGCTCGGGTATTGCATCTGCATTGCCACGAGCAGCCGCGATATGCAGCAAATTATAGTTGCACGCCGGAGTATACGGAAACTCGGCATCGAGTTTCTTTGCGTTCTTGAGCAAGAGTTTAAGTATTTCAACTCGTGATTCAGACAAACAAGCAATTCCAATGGGTGTTAACCCACCAATATCGACGGTGGTCAACCATATTTCACGAAATGCTTTCGTCTGCTTCGTGTTGAGTAGTATCTCTACTATATCTGGTTGATCGTATGCTACAGCGTAATGCAGAGGGGTACGTATTTTCGTATCTACTACATTGGGACGAGCTCCTTTGTCTAGCAAAGCCTTGAGAAGATCCGCCATTCCATACTGGCAAGCATAGCTACAAAGAATGAGATCAGACTTAGGAGGGCAAAAAACGAGGGGTCAATGTCGGTTAGCGACTTACTGTATCGGATAACACAGAAAATCTTCACAATGGGGCACATTCACATCGGCCAAACTATCCAGATAGTTGACTGCTTGATCTTCCAAACCAGCTTCTTGGACCAAGGTTCGTAAATGTGCGGCTTCACGGAGGGGAATATTCAATGCTTCCTTTTCAGGATCGCATTCATGACATATCCACTTCTTTATGTCTTCTTTATTGGTGAAGCCGAAACAACCAGCGTGCTGTTTCTTGCGACAACGATTGCAAACCATCTTGAGACCTAAAAAAATGAAATGGTAAAGTCAATACATTTTGCTCTCCAACAGTCCTCAAACGTCAACCAAGCGTACCTTTAAAATCGTCATAGCTGGCTGCAACACCACAAATACAGGAAAATAATTCGGTACCTTCACGTCCGATCTCGTTATCCGAGACCGCAAACTCGTCATCTTGATTTTGAGCCTCAAATTCGAGTTCATATCGACTAATAGATTCTAATGATTCTGCTTCTGAAGAATCCTTGTCGTTTTCTTGGTCACCATCTTCAATATCGTCACTAGATTCAACTTTGCCCAAGACTCTCTTCACAAAGCTGGGTTTAGAATTCCTTCGACGTTTGGATCGGCGACTAGTTTGATCCTCCGACTCGGGTTCTACATCATTTGATGCCTCAGTCGAAAGCTTTAGGTCTTCAGCATCAGCCTGAACCTCCCAATCCTCTTCTATAGTCGATCGTCGTTTCTTGTGCTTCTTCTTTCTAGGCTTGGGTTCTGGAGACGGTGATTCAAGATCAGAATTGTTATCTTCCACATCCTCTTCTTCGTCAATGAATTCGTCATCCTCATCGTTTGCATATGTCTCATCTTGTCTCTCACTAGTTTTGGACTGCGTCAAAAAAAACCGCCAGCCAATCAAAAGCATGGTTCGTTCCCACCTTCTATATGAATTCCCTTCATAGACAAATCTTGTAGCTTTAGTGAGTGGAGCTCTTGGTACACTAGGAGTCCTTTAGGAGGGGAAAATGATGTAAAATTTGAAAGTTTCTGAAACCGCAGAACTTAATTTCCAACCTTTTAACTGGCTTCTTCTTCTTCGTGACGACATCTTCCTCGCTACTCCCATTATAATCATTATCGTCGTCAGAATCGACTTTTCTCATAGTTTTGTTGGCCTTGTCAGTCTTCCATTCCTTGAATGACTGAGACGATGCTAATTTATTTCTGACTCGTTCACGGCGTGACGACATTTTGATCGGCGTGAAATCATCACTACTATCGGCTATGAGTGTAGGTGGTGCCTTCTTCTTATCTTTCACGGTTTTAGATGTAAAGGTGATGCTGTCACTTGACTCTATATCGTCCTCCTCATCTGAAACTATTCTACGAGGCTTTTTCCGTTTAGCTCGCGACGAAGAGATTATAACTGGCTCATCGGTGTCCTCATCCTTCTTCTCATCATCACTATCATCTAACACGATTTTGGGTATACGTTTCCGGATTTGAGAGCTCTTTGGCGGCGGGATGTCTTCTTCTTCTTCTAGAGACGTTCCAATATTATTATTTTTAGAGCTGTCGTCGTCATCATCGGTGACTTCCGCAATCAGTCTCGTTTTGGCAGGAGGAGTCAGGTTTCTTCTAAGTTTTCCTTGGATGCCAGGCCTGACATCATCGGAATCACTACTAGAGCTGTGCTGATGACGTTTGGATACTGGTTTAGGTACAAACATGTCGTCACTAGCTGCTTCATCATCATCATCATCGTCCGACGGCCTAGCCTGTTTAGTAGATCTTTTGCGACGTTTTGGTTTCACAGGAGCAGCGAGAGCTTTTTCTTTAGTTCTAGCAGGTTTGCTACTTGCTGCTTTACTCGTCCGAGCTACTGGTTTCTTGGTTGGTTTGGGTTTACTCTTCACGCATTGTTGAGCTTCCAGTTCTTCAACAGTAATGCCCTTCTGTCTAGCTATGTAGGCCCGACTTTTTCCAGGCGACAGCCCAATGACAATCTGATGCGGTGACGAATCAGCACTATTATTTCTTTGCTTGGCTGTTGTCCTCTGTTCTTGATGGTCATAACCGGAATCATCAATATCGTCAGTATCGTCGTCAGATATAGAAGGGAGTCTCTTTGACCTATAGGTGTTATGTTTAGATGTCTTCTTCGTTGGTATGGCCTTCTTGGGCGCTCTCCTTTTCTTGGACTTTGGTCTAGAAGAGTAAGAATTGAAGCCTCCTTCAGAGGCTTCTTCCGATGATGCATTTGATGGCTGGTATCGGTCGTCGATATCATCGTCTTCAGATGAAGATAACTTTTTCCTTTTGCCCATGACTGATATTTGTTCTTGTTGCCTGCTGCGAACTGTGTTATGTTTTGACAGGTGCTTGCTTGATGCTTGGGCGGTCTCGAGGTGGATGAAGAAGCAGGTTTAGGGTGGATCACGCACGTTTTATGAGTGCAAACGCGGAAATCACTGCTACAAAGTCGATTTCGCTGTTGTTGCTGCTGCTATGCTATTCCTGCTACTGCGAGTCACGACTTTACAGGACAAGCTAGCTGAGGAACATCCCGACCATTTTTTATCAAAGATTATTTGATCCTTCTCAGAGCGCAGAATCTTTGGCGGCGTCACAACTCTGCTTTACTTCTTCGCATGTCATGTTTATTTCAACATCCTATGTCAACTTGACACCAATATAACCAAATTTTCCAAAATACTTTCTAGCATTAACTTTGATTACACATCCTTCCTGATGATATGCTTCTCTCCATTGTTGTTGAAACTAGATGTATTCCGACCAATAATTTGATTTACCCTATGAATGATATTCACGAAATTGTAAATTAGAACAGCTTTCCTCGTTATTAAACGGCCGCCTCCTAGTCAAAGAGGCATATCAAGAATTTGGAGGGGACAAATTGTTCTTTCAATTGTATGATGGATGCATCGTTCACGACACTCTGCTATGGACTTACTACACGCTTGTGGGATATGTAATGTCCATTCTATTCTATTCACAATTGCTGGCCTTTCTTGTAATTTTTGCCGTAATACTTCAAATCAGTTGTCATCACCAAGGTAAATGCAGAAATTACAAGACGAGACCAGTAGAATACGTTGAAGAGAATATCGATGCCTTGAAAGAATGCCATCACAATGCTCCAAGTCCGGAAAAGAGCCGTGGAAAAGTGTTGACTCGGTGTTCGTGTTTCAGCTTTGGTGGTTGGATCGTGAACTAGCTAACCAAAGGCATGTACTCTGGAGACTATCGGAATAGCAGCATCAAGTGAATCTGCGTGAATTACATTAGCTCCCTCAGTTTTGGTCACTCCGCATGCTCTGCAAGATTCCCAAGTGTGAACTGCGGCAAGCTCGACAAAACATCCTGAGTGAATATACAGCGAACTTAGCAGACAAGAAAGCCATAGAATGAAGATCAGATGGTTCAAAGAGCACATTCGTTCATCGCTGACAGAGAGATTCTCTCCACCGAGCCATCACTGAAATTTGCATATGGAGGTTTCACTGGATTTGTCACGGATAAAGACCAGTTGGTTCCAATTTCATGTTGAGAACCTTGGTGGCGTCAAGATAGCATGCAACGATAGAAGATGGTCCATCTTGTAGAGCTCCACCGAATCCATCGATTTGATTTGCCAAACCGGAAGTCCAAGGCTGAGTTGTGAGTTCTGGTGATGCATAGATAAGATAACGAAACACCAGCAACGTTTATGGTCCCGAGGGTCTAGCAAAAATGCTTACACCGCAAACTGAGTACAATCTTTATAAGCCAGCCAGTGGTTCTTCAGATCGGATTCTTCTCTTCTCCATTCAACACGAACAAGAATCGGATCTGATCAAAGTCATAGTGCCAACATGGATACCAAACCCGCGTCACTCACAGATGCTGCACGCTTAGAGCAACTTGGGTATAAACAGGTTGGTGATGAACGAGAGACATTTCAACGCTTTGGGGGGGTTTTACGACTAGATCATGCATTGACCATGAGATGTGAACTAAATTTACGTTTTATCTATGTATTAGGAGCTAAGAAGAGGTAATTCAAAAGAATTTTGGCTATCGCGTCCCCCTCTTGCAAACTAGAAGCTCCACCGCGAACTTTGTTCCGGGTGGTCTGTGTGCCCGTGCTACACACATTTGCTTAGTGTTTGGATGTGGAGCTTGCATTTCAAACTGCAAGTCGTCTGGAAGATATCGACTTATTATGATGTGGAATTGCTGCTCGATTGCATCGTTCGTTAAAAGCACGACTTCTAACAATCGATGTTTGATTCATAGCTATGGGACTTGTCAGCTCTTTTGGGATTGCTGCTTCGATTGTGAATCCTACAGTTGCTTTCTTTCCTGCTATTGCCGTTGCAATCACCACGGGCGGTTCAAAGGCGTTGTTGATCTCTTTCCCAATTGTCACAAGTAGGCATATACACCTTTGATCTGTTGATGTCATGAGCCGAGACTGACATGAATGTCTTGTTTAGTACTATGTTTCTTTGTGTCGATGTCTATGGCTGAAATCGTCTCTGCATACCCGTAAGTAACGTTTTCATTCTTGGTGCAAATTTGAATCTTTTAGTTTGTAACATTCATTGTAGAACTTCTGGTGGATTATACTACTGGAGTGCCAATTTAGCTGGTCCTAGATGGGCGCCTCTCGCCTCATACGTAAGTAACACCATCGTTGCATCCCAATACATTTCAATTCATCGATCTCAACAACTCCTTCGGAACACAGATCACTGGCTACTTCAACTACATTGGTCTATCAGGAATAACCACTGCAGTGGCCTTCATATTTGGCCAGCTATTCGCCGCGTTGTTATACGTCAGTGGCACATTCGATGGAGATACTGCTCTCATCACATATCAAGAAGCAGTTGTTGCTGGTGCTCTCATCTCAATCATCCTGTCTGCCATCCTGTGTTCATTCCCAGCCAATGTGCTTGACAAGATCAGTAAAGTTATGATTGTGGGAAATCTGATTGCTTGGCTTATTCTTGGTTGGTTCACGATACCTTGCCTAATATACAACAAATAGCACTACTAACGCGCTCCTTCCAATATCACATAGTTATTGCCACTCCAGTCGGTTTCGTTCGTAATGGTGGAACCCTAGTCACTCCCACCGCCATGTTCAGCGAATGGATTAACGTTACAGGCTTACCTGGTAAAGTCTCGACATTGCAAAACCTTGATAATCTTCTCACACATTTCTACTATTGCAACAGATAGCTGGGCTGTCTGCGTCGCCTGTCTCGCATCCTGCTTCTTCTATACCGGATATGATTCAGCGGCCCACATGGCCGAGGAAACTCAAAATGCTAGTCGATCAGCTCCTTTTGCTATCATGCTCACCGTCGCTGTCGGTCTACCAATGGGATACCTTGTAATCTGGGCTCAACAAAGTGTCTTGCCTCCAGACTTGTGGGAAGTTTATCTTGCTCCAAACTCTACATCCATTATTGTTGATGTGTGGGTTAATAATATGGGCGCCAATTGGGCTTGTAAGTAAATCGTGTAAGATTGCTGGCCATTTGGTGGGAGATTCTTGACTAACTCTATTCTTTTTCAGACTTCCTCACCGTCTTATTGATGCTACAAGCTCTAACTGTGGTAGTAGGCTGTCTCGCAACTCAAGCCCGAATTCTATTTGCATTCGCTCGTGACGGTGCCGTACCTGCCAGTAACTGGCTTCACTCTCTAACTGCTGCCAAGGTTCCACTCAGGACCATGCTCGTATCGGCAGTCTTCTCATTCATCCTGACTCTGCCCGTGTTCGGTTCAACCGTCGCATATAGTGCTCTAGTTGGGTTTGCTACCATCGGAACTTGTGAGTAGCTTGTAGAGTTGCTCTGGTCAGAGCGGGTAACTGACAATCTCGCCCTGTTAGATTTGGCTTACGCATCTCCTATCTTCCTTCGTATTCTACGAGGAAACAAAATGCCTAAAGGGCCATTTTCTCTGGGAGTACGTAGCATTTCTGCCCGTTCCAGCTCTTCAGCGAACGTAGGTCATTAATCCTCCCACCATTAGGTCTTTGGATTACCTGTCGCAATCATCGCCTTCCTATTCTTAACAATCGCATCGGTTTTCCTGTGCCTCCCAACAGTCCTCCTTCCCAATCCCAAAGACGGCTTGACTGCCTACTTTGCCGTATTCAACTTTGCTCCAATCATGGTCGGCATCATTGTAGTTCTCATGGCTGTGTTTTGGATCTTTTACGTCCGATTTTGGGTAATTTTTCAATCGTTTTTTGGGTGTTTTTGCAACACTTTGCTCACACCATTTTCAACGATTCTAGTTCAAAGGCCCCAAACTTGAAATCCATACTGCAGAGAACTTTGGTGCTGAGGGGATTGCTTATGATGCCAAGTTTGGTGATATGGACTTGTCTCAAGCTCATGCTAAAGTCTAGGCCCTTCTTGGTGTTCTTTAATCTTGTTCTAGAATCGTATCTAATAGATGTGTGAAATTCTTAAGCGAGACGTCTTTTGCAATCAGCGGGCGAAATGAAAGGCTGCCGCTTGGCAAAGCACCGCTCTCAAATACACCAGCAATAAGAAAATATTAAAGAGAAATATATATAATCCAAAAGTACCAAATAATAAAGCTAAACTCAACCATTTTTTTACATCACAACACATCCACCTTTCGCATTCTTGACCTCAATCTTCTTAACCGAAGGCCCACCAGCAACCTCAGGTTGCGGTGCAGCAACCTTAGATCTTCCAGCGACGGAATGCGTCATAAGCACACCATGAGCCCTCGTGAAAATCGTAGCTCCTTGCTTGAATTGTACGTGATGTTTGTTGGAGTGGTAGAATGAATCAGAAGCTAGGAGACCGTTCTCAACAGAGTTGGCGAGTTGGAAGGCTATTGAGACTATACAGAATGATTTTAGTTAGTCTGGGACAACAACAAGCCCATTGCACAAAAGGAGTGAATTTGTCATTGGATAGCTTACCAACTGAAGCCCAATTACTATCAAAATTATCCTTTGGAAGGGACTCGGTGTGAACACCAATGTGAACGCGCACATCACTATCGCTCTTTTCAACCGTTGAAACAAGTTCCATCGCGAAACCAGCTACATCGTGACCAGTACCAGATCCGTGTACATTTGCAATGGCAACTAAGAAAGGAATCAAATTTAGCATTTTTACCATTGCTTCTTTTGATATGGCCTGTTTTTGTGCCCACGAAACCAAAAACTCACCAAAAGTATTCCCACTCCTCAGCGTCTTTTTCAAATTGTGCTTCTTGGCAAGCGCGTCACAAGCGGCCCAGAAATCACCCAAGACTTGCACAGATTCAGTAGCACTTGGTCCTTCACCGTCACCACAGTCTTGTCCATCACCACCGATAGCAGGTAGGGTAGGATACACGACGAGGACAGTTGGAGTTAAATGGTGTGAAAATAATTCACCATGTTTGTGTATGGCTAGTTTGATGTACTCGGTTTCCTTGTATGTTGTTTCGAGTGCTTCGGCGGCTTCCACACGGATCAGGAGGGGGGATAGGACATTTGTTATGTTTTTCATGAGGCTTAGTTCCTATTGTGGTGTTGAAGGCTCAGCTAGGGTAACCAAAAACAAGATGCCTCGTTCTCTTTATACCTCTTTGGTAGCATCATCATCAGCACGGCCGGTGAAGAAGCATGTCAAAACAGCTAACGGCTTGCCATCTCCAATAACAAGACCAGAAATAGACATGCTGTTTCCCTTTCCAATGAACTTGTCGACTTGGTTTTGAGTCTTCTTGTCGTGTGGGTTCATTGTCAATGGACCATCTGCGAAGGCAGTAATGACTTTGGTTGACAGGTCGCTGAATTTCTCGTCGCCGATTTGGAGTGCTGTGCGGCCTGATGATGCGAATACTGTTGTTCTGGATCTAAAAGTTGGGTTGGTGAAAAAGAGTTAAGGACAATTGAGGCGAAAAAAGATAAGCCTTCAAGAACTCCCGAAGACACGTACCCATCAGCATCAGCTTCGACCTTCAACAAGACAGCAGCACTGCAATTCATTCCTTCACGAGCATACTTGACAACCTTCAAAAGTAAACCGAAATGTGAGCTAAAAAAAGCTTGCCATGCCATACCAAGATTGCACAACTTACATCAGCAAGTACAGCACTCGTGTTCTCCTCATTAAGCACCTTCCCTTGATCAGCCATCAAAATCTTGATCAAAGTATCCACTTTATTTGATTTCGAGCCTTTGCCACTGGTTCCAGACATGGAATCAACATGGTATGAAGCAGCTTGAGCGAGATTGAGCAAAAGTCCCTTTTCTTCATCAACGAATGCATCACGAGATTCTCCGAATACTACGAGTGCTGATGAGCCACTATTCAAAAGAGATTTAGAGTCAATACTCCGAAGGACCGGATCTGTTTTTGCAATCAACAAAACTTACGGTTTAATAACACCCCCAGCAATAAACCCAGCACCACCCTTCTTAACAACGCGATACGACTTGAAGCTTGGCTGACTAGTAGCATCAACTTCTGAAACGCACCCTTCCTGTTCCTCATCTTCAAGTACCCAGCCTAATACTGACGTCTCCTGTTTCTCCTCATACACACCATTCTTTGCATCACCAAGGAAGGCATCTAATCCCATACTATAAGTCCATCGTACACGGCCATCGTCACCAAGCGTACCAATAGCGGCAGCAGGCACATCGAATATTTTAGCAGCAAGAGCAATAATTTGATTTAATGCATCCTCTTGTGGTGTAGTGTTGACAACTTCCTTCTTAGCACGCCGACCTTCACGCGCATTACTATTCTTGTTTGCTGATTTCACGGATGTGGACGCTCGTGCGGCGACTGATGCTCGTTTTGGTTGTGGTTTGTCATCGTCTTCGTCATCGTCGTTGGTACGTCGTGAAGGTGATTTCTTGCTTGACTTTTGTTTAGGAGTCTCGATTTCTTCATCGTCCTCTTCGTCCTCGTCGTCATCATTCAATGAACGATGCTTGGTACCAACAGGTTTTGGTGTTCGTGCAGAGGAAGGAGATCGAGGATCAACGCTCTTGCTAGCGGTACTAATATCAGATAATGGCGATGGCTTCTTCTTAGCCAATTTCTTGGGTTCCGAGTACTCGTCTTCACTCAGATCTTGAGCCTTGGATTTAACTGGCGAAACTGCCTTCTTTGACGATGAATGTGGTCTTTCACTTTCCAGATCTTCAACACTTTCCATCCTCTTAGCAGGTGCTTTCTTGGATGGCGATAGAGGAGGTCGCCGAGTCTCAGGCTCAGACTCTTCAATTGCGTCTTCATCTTTAGCCGGTCTCCTTGCATTTGACGAAGAATGGTGGGTATCTCGTTGCGATGCTTTACTAGTATTCTCTTTACTAACTAGCCATCCATAAGACTCTCCATTCAAATCCCGAGTCCCCTCAGCAGCATGACGTGTAGGCGAAGCTGGTTTCTTGACTTCGTATTCTTCTTCAGAGATACGTGATTTGGTTGGTGATGATGGTTTACTAGCACTAGTTGCTCGTAAATCGTCACGGGAGCGTCGACTTGGTTCGGTATGGTGTTCACGGTGGACATCCTTTTCACGGTGGTCCTCCTTTTCAACAACACGGTGGTGGGAACGGTCATCAGAAACACGGTCGTGGTCACGTTCACGGTGAGAAGAGGAGGAAGAAGGAGAGGTTACTCCATGGTCACGGTCATCATGTTTTTCATGATGTTTATCATGATGCTTAGTATCCACATCACGTTCACGTCGCTCGTCTCTATCACGTTTCTCATCCCTCTCTCGTCTCTCATCTCTCTCTCGACGTTCATCACGGTCGTCTTTAACAATATCTCCACGAGAATCATCACGTGCAGTAACAGGGTGCACCTTATTCGTAGCAGCTGATTTAGGAGTCAAGATAGGTCGTGCGTTACGTGTATCAACTTCAAGTCCACGAGTACCAGGAGAATGTAAATCATCTTCAGATATATGTCTCCTAGAGGGAGCAGCATGACGAGACTCCACTGGCGATTCCTCCTTGATACCGTTAGACGTGCGTCGCAGACTACTCATTGTTGGTAGGGGAGCTGGTATATCATCACCACGACTACGTGGGCGTCCTGCAGCACTACCAGCAGCACTAGATTTCTTAAAGTCAGCAATGTCACCACTCAAGTCCTCCCTACTCTTCCTTCCAAGTCTCTCCAAACCAAGTGTTGGTGAATGATGAACTAGCTCTTCACGGGATCCTCTTCGTCCCTTATCAAATCCAGCCAAAACGTTCAATGGTGCGTCCCGAGGTGACGATACAGGCGTCGTGCGTTCAGATTTCATTGATGTCTTGATCGATGAAGCGACACCGGTTGCCGGTGAACGGAGTGGTGAATCATTGTAGGAGCCGTGTTTGCTAGATGGTAGAACCACATCGTCACGGTCATAGTCGTCGTAT
Source organism: Synchytrium microbalum (assembly GCF_006535985.1). Classification (NCBI taxonomy): domain Eukaryota; kingdom Fungi; phylum Chytridiomycota; class Chytridiomycetes; order Synchytriales; family Synchytriaceae; genus Synchytrium; species Synchytrium microbalum. The sequence continues at coordinate 16,478 of NW_022158423.1, read as the reverse complement.
TTGTTGGATCGTTCATTATTGGATGCCATGGCTGTTGAGCGTGCAGTTTCTCGATATTCACGGGATTCTGACCGTTCGTATATTGGGTCTCCTCGTGGCATGGCGTGAAGACCTAAAATATACCTGTATGTCAAATAATTAAAAGATCAGATTGAGTCCTGTCGGCTATCACTTCGTGTTTAGTTTGCGAAGTAATGAAAACCGAAGTTTTAAATTTCCGAGCGAACAATGAAAGCGATGAGAATGAGCGATGTGAAGTTTTCTGAGCAGAAGAGAGGAATTGAGAAGGTGGGATTATACGTAGATTCAGCTTGAAATACATAAATTCCACCGATCGATACGAACTTTACAGCCCTCACGTAACAATTAACGTTTTCCAAACAAATGTGAAGTACCGCAAAGTTTCATTCTCTCGCACGCAAAAAGTAAGCATGACAAGAATTAATAACAAATATTGCTTCCCTCTAATTCTACATAATGCACCTATAATACAAGTGAATAAACAACCAACCTTCAAATCAAAGTACGTCTAGCATTCTCCAACCCATCACCCCCTTTACTTCCAACACCACCCCTCTTACTCAAATTCAACTCCTCGTTAACTTCCTCCAACCTCCATTTCGCATCGTCCAATCCCTTTAATTGCTCTTCCAGCTTCTTGATCTCAGATCCCACAGTTCCAATCAACGACTCTCCAGTCCCAATACGTTCCAGCGTGTATGCACCATCAGCCAATCTTAACAGATATCGATGGTATTTGAAGAGTGCTGGGCGATGGGATATGGTTACGATGGTAATGTCCAAGTCTTTTGCGGTTGTATACATGAGTGCTTCTACGTCTGATGAGACTGCACTAGTAGCTTCATCTAATACGGCGAATCTAGGTGCGTGGTAGAATAGTCTTGCGATTTGCATACGTTGCTTCTCGCCTCCTAAAGAAACGCGAGTGTGAGAAGTGAGGGGAAAAAAGGCATGAAGTTGACATGGAGAATGGCGAACCTGAAAAGACGTCCTTCCACTCCTTAACAACATCGAAGCCCCCTTCCCTCGTAACAACATACTCCAAATACACCATTTTCAGAATCTCCATCAAATCTTGATCGGTCTTCCCATCAGCCAGCATTTGGGCATGGGAATGCGGATATATAACTTGATCTCTCATTGTACCCTGAACCAAATAAGGTCGTTGTGGTACGAAAAAGATGTTGCTGACTCCACGTTGTGGTCGCGCTAATCTCCCTCTAAACAATGGCCATAGCCCAGCAATCACTCTTATTATAGCTGATTTGCCCGCTCCGTTTGCACCAGTAATCATCAAGTGATCAGTTGGGTGGATTTCAAGGGTTAATTCGTTTACGAGCACTGTATCCCCTGATGGCGTTACTATAGGTACCTTGTGCAATTTAATGCCTAAATAAAACAGAAGGGTGTCAGGCTCAAGAACCAAAAAACGAGCAATACCAGAGGAGGTACGCCAACAGCTCGAATTGCAACAACACTTTACCTTCATCAACATCATGATACTCAATAACACCTTCAACATCCTCAATAGAGTAAACACTGGAAGCGTTTTCAACTTGGACATACTTGTCATCCCGCAAATCATGCAAGACTCGCAACATGTTATAGACTCGATAGGTATATCCAGCCAACTCAGACAAGTCCTTTCCAGCATAAACAAGCCGACCTCCAGCATCAGCCAATGATACCATGAGTCGTTTGTTTGTGATGAAACCTTTGGGAACCACAAAAACTGTGTCAGAACGTGAAGTCTAATAAATGAGCTTTTTCTTACCCTCAGTTCTTCGTCCCGTAGCTTTATCCATTGTTTGACTCTTTTCAATAATACCACCTTGTTCTGATTCTTCCTTTTCTTTGGCAGCCATTACTCGTTCATGTGAGCCTGCAAGTTCAGGATAAAACTACAAAACAAAAAAGCCAATGTCATTGAACAAATGCATCTTGCAACACAAGTCCCAAATCACAAACGTACGATAGGAATAGCAGCCATAATCAGCCCAAAAGCAGACCAGCAATATTTGATGATGAAGTCTTCAAACATATTATACCCAATCCTGATATAATAGATTCGATTGACATGTCTCATAAGTCTCGAATACGTTCTGTTCAATATAGATCGTTCCAAATGCCCTCCATTGTAAAACGCGATTTCCTCGGAATTGGTAATCAGTCGTGAATGAGCTGATCGGAAATCTCCTTCTAGTTTAGCTTCTTCAGCAGCGAGTTTACCGAATGGAGGTGTAATGTTCTGAATGAATCTAGATGTGGCCCAGTAGTTTATTAGGATGCCCAAGAAGCCATATGTTCCGATACTTTTGGCAAGTTGGTAGTTGAAGATTACAAGATCTAGTGTTGGTTTGCCTAGATTGCTGTATAGATTGGCGGCGGCGACACAAAAGCGGTTGATGTCTGTTGTTATTAGCCTATGCAAGAAAATTGGATTTAGATTCGACACGAAGGAATGCTTGAAAAGCAACAAAAAAACCTAGAAGATGTCAACGAGAATACTCACTGATCAGCTCCATCAATTCGATGATCCAAGTTTCCAGCTTTATAATAAGTCATCTTGCTCATATACGTGTCGTGAACGTGTCTAGTCAATGAGGTCCGCAAATTCATGGCAAACTTTGATTGCAAGTATCGAATCATGCTATTTGTGTATGTTGCAGGTATGGCGATAGCAAACCAATACCCCAATCCCTTCAGGAACTCGACCTTGTCGCCTGCCACCTGGTAGTAAAAGGGGTTGGAGTTTAACAACACGTTCAAGATCAAAGGCAAAAGAGGACCTCAACGACGTGGTAATCGTTACCAGATCTCGAACAAGCTTTCCATCCAGTCTCGCGACAAGGACACTCAGATAAGTCCTCAGCACGAGAAATATCGTGTGCAAGGAGAGTATCCCAACAGTCTTGTGGTTCAATGTGGGGACACATATCTTCCATATGTAGTATAGCTGTTTCCAGAATTTCTTATCTACGGATACTTTGACGATTCTCTTGTCTATTCGTAGTGGTCCCTTCTCTTCCTCACTGTCTTTGACGAGTAGTTCAATCTTCTTGGTTGTTGATGATGGTGAGTTCGAGATGGAGGTGGTGTATGCAAGAGTAGAGACCGCGGTGAGAGCTATGGCTAGTGCCGAGGCTCGTCGTGGATGGTTCTTTACTAGCTGTAATATGGCAGATGACGAGGAGATTGCGAATGGTTGAAGAGGTAGATTGTTGGTGGTGATCTGAGCAACGATACTGGGAGGTAGAGGTTGTGGAATATATTGACTCATGGCTGGGATGAGTTGTATTGTTGACAAGTCGGGCTTGCCTCCTTTGGATCTATCTGGATATGTCTAAGTTGACGGATTTGGAATTAAACTTAAACTTTGAAGAATCGGGACGACGAGAGTTACTTACGCGATTCTTTACCGGTCAGTGTCTGGAGATAAATATGAAATCGTCGATAATGTAAGAACTTTATGCTACTTTTCAACATGTTTCATGTAATCACGTGGGGATGTTAATTGCCTTTTTGCTCTCCAAGTTCGAGTATCGAGTGACAGGCTTCAGAATTCAATGCACAGCAATATGCTCTTCTTACCATTGAATGAATCAACGTTTGCAAGTAGACGGTCTCGCTATTGTCGGTGTTCGAAATCGGCAAATGAATCTACCTTTTTTTGAACACTTTCGTGGGACATACCCAACAACCACATAAGCTACATCAACATGAGGGGAACTATGCATCTCATCCTGCTGCTGTCCTTGATATCCCTGGGATCTACTGCTAAAGATGTTTACGAAGGATACCAAGCCTATTGGACCAACCCACAGAGAATGAATTTCGATTTGATGGATGAAGCTCTTGAACGTGCCGCACGAGAATCCATGAGAACCCAACACCCTAACGTGGCGAATGATCGGATGAATATGGTTGCCCAACACTTACTGAACGGGGGTTCGTCATCGTCAACATTAGTTTCGAATTCGACTGGTATGTAAGCTTTGGTAGTGTTTGCTTTTGTCGTGGTGGAGACGCGATTTTACCATTCCAACGATGGAGATGTTCCGTAAACCAGCGCACAATTCGTGATATTGACCAACACACCAAAAACCTCAATATTAGCCAAGAAACCCAACATTATCTTTGTCATTGTTGACGATCAAGATAAACTGATTGACTCGTCCAAGTATATGCCTACGCTACAAGAGTATCTGGTTCGTCAGGGAACGACTTTTGATAATCATTTCGTGTCCAGTAAGTCAATGGTCCTGGGATGCGAAGGAGGTCCATCACTTACATGCAACTCTATAGTGGCCGTCTGTTGTCCTTCTCGTGTCAGTGTTCTTACTGGTCAATTTGCTCAGTGAGTAGCCAGTCGAAAGACCATTCTGACCGTTTGCGTCTGCTTTTTTACCATTTTTTGTCTCCATCACAGCAACCATAACATGAGCACAGTAGTCGCACCTCATGGAGGCTACGAAGTCTTTCTGGAGAAGGGCTTACATGAGGACACAATGCCAATGCACATGCAAGCGCTCGGATACCAAACCAGTTTTATTGGAAAGCTCATCAATGGACTAAGTCTTCAGAATTTCTTTAAAGTTCCTCCAGGTGCGTTACCGTTTTCTTAATGTGCTTTACAATCCTATTTGCTAATCTATCCTTTCATAGGATGGTGAGCGAATGTGACCCCCAGTAATTCTGATTCTTCAATTGTGAGACGTATCGTTTTTGCCTCATCAGGAACGCATGGGATCCCACAATATTACCATGGATGTACGACTATGAGAACGTTGTCTTTTCTCGTGATGGTGAAATGCCAACCGTTTACCCTGGAGAATATCAAACGACCGTTATTGCAGAGAAGGGTAAGGACATTCCAACATTGCACAGTTTGGAAGAACTTGCTGACACATTGTATAACAGCCGCTGCAGTAATTCGGGACGCGCTCAACCCAACAAGACAAGAAAAACAACCATTGTTTATGTATATCGCTCCAGCTGCCCCACATTCTGCTGGAATTTTGCCCAAGATTACCATGCCATTCGTAAGTACTTGAATCATGTAAAGGTTGATCCAAAAAAGCAAGGTCTACATGGAGCAAATTGATCTTGTAACCCCGTTTTTATAGATCCCTCGCGAGTATATGAAGAAACTTCCAGGAATGACTCAAGGTACCGTGAATCTTTTCGCGCAACTGATTCACCCACCAGTGCCGGAACCAAAGTATAAAGATGCATACCCGGATTTGAAAGTTCCCAGAGGTTTGTTTGTGTGTTCAATTCATTTTGCGTTTCTTAACATCTGTTCGTTGAGTAGACGATCCATCATTTAACTCGGGACCGGATCCAAAGAAACCATCATGGCTCAAAAACCTTCCTAAATTGTCGCAAGAGGCTATCGACGAGATGGATCATTGGATGCGTCAACGTGTTCGTGTGTTGCTCAGTGTGGATGATATGCTAGCCAAGATTATTGATACCTTGAAGGAAGTTAATGAGCTGGATAACACTTATATCTTCTGTGAGTACTGGTCTACGTGGAGAGCTCTGCTTATATGGAGGTTCAACTTCGATGCTGATTTTTTTGTGGATAGACACCAGTGACAATGGCTTCCATCTTGGGCATCACTCCTTGGGAGCGGGCAAGTGCTCACCTCTAGAACATGATATAAGAGTGCCTATGTTTGTTAGAGGTCCAGGAGTACGACAGAATTATGTGTCAAAGGATGTGCATAGTCATTACGATTTCTTGCCTACGTTTACGACACTGGGTGGTGGGTCGCTCAAACCCAAGTACGATGGAAGGCCTATGGCTGTGCGAGTTGATCAGAAACCTATTGTGAGTAAGCAACCTGTGACAATAAGCGATTGTTCTGCTAATCAGAAAGCGATACTTTAACGTCACATACCTTTCTTACTATACAGGCGCTCGAAAACTTCTTTGTCGAATTCTGGGAAGGGCGTTTACAAGAAAACGACAAGCAAGTCTCAACGGACAACATCTACAAGAGTGTTCGAATCATCTCTGCAGATGGACTGGACTTGTTTTATTCCGTATGGTGTACAAAGGAGAGGGAATTTTACGACTTCAAGAAGGATCCACATCAGCTACACAATGCTATTGATGAAGCAGATCCGAAACTTATTGATCGTCTTAATGGATTGATGTTGATTTTGAAGGAATGCCAAGGTGTATCTTGGTGAGTTTCAAACTCTGTTAGTCTTTCTTGCCAAAAAAAAAAAAAAATACAAGTCACGATCCGTGGAATGTGAGCTGACACCTTGTGGTTCCATAGTCGAGACCCATGGTCGTCACTGCACCCAGACGGCTCCGTAAAAACATTACGACAAGCACTCTCGCCCAAACACGATGACTACTATTCCAAGATGGAACGCTTCCGATTCTTGAATTGTAACGACAATTACTTTAACGAGCTGAATGAGGTGCCGCAACCGAAATCGATACCTGTTTGGGAAGAGGTTGGAGAGTCGTTGATTGAATATGGAGCTGATGGCCAAAAGGGGAAGACTGGGATTGGGAAGAGAGGGCCTATTGAAGCTAAAGGGTACTTGATTTCCGATTCAGGTTGAGTATAAAGAAGAGATTTTGATGCCTTTTTTTGCCTTATATAGAGTTCCTCTGTTTGGTAGACCCAAAAACTAAAAACTAGATTAAACACGTGAACTGACAGTTTTGGATTCCAAACACGTAATTTTACGCGTAAATCTATTAAAAATATTAAAAATATAATAATAAATTACAAATTTCATCTGCGATTTTTGTGTTTTGTCGTTTTGGTACCTCAACTCAATCTCCAAACAAGCAAGAACTCAATTTTGTCTGATTTCACTAACAAAGGAACCCACTGCAAAAATGAAGCACCTAGCCCTCATTTACGTCTTTGTACTCACAGCTTCCCTCACTATTACAGCACAGTCTGCTTCCGTCGACTCGCAACTCGCCACATCATCAACATCAAAACACCCAACTGGAGCCCATGTAGTGAAACGAGACAAGGACGACCACGAAACATGTATAAACGCATGGTCTGAATCAGATCCATGTGATTTTGTTAAGTCTGCAGCATGCCAGTACGATTTCGCTTCGCAAATCAATTATGCTGAAGCATTCTTCTGTTCGCCGACTGTGGTCAAGGTGTTTATGACTCCCTTGTTGGTATGTGACGTTATGTGAATTTATGGTTGTTTTGGAGTGTGTTGGATATACACTAATGTGCTCGATGAAATGTTTACTTTTTTGGTGAATTGTTGAACTGACGCCACCTTTGATGTTTACTAGTTTTTATGGGCTATATATCTCTTCTTGTTTGCTGGAATAGTAGCATCAGATTTCTTTCGTAAGTTCACGATAAGTGTCGCACATTGTGTGGGCAATGACATATGGAAATTAACTGTCTATATAGGTCCAGGCCTCTCACTCCTATTCAGCAACTCCCTAAAGCCAGGCTTCTTTGCTTCAATGACAATCCTAGCCCTCGGCAACGGCTCCTTTGACCTCCTCGCATCAACAGCAGCAATGAAATCAAACAGTGCTTCAATAGCATTTGGTGGTCTTCTCGGCGCCGCTCTCATATCGTCCATCCTAACACCTGGTCTAATCGCAATGCTGCATCCATATTATGTAGTAAAACGAGGGTTTATGCGGGATACGATGTTTGCTTTGGCTGCGTTGGTGCTTGTAATGATTGTATTACTGGATGATGATATAAGTGTTATGGAGGGGTTGTTTTTGGTGGGATTTTATTTCTTGTATTTGAGTTCGAGGATTGGATGGCATGCTACTGTTGGTGGTGATCATGTCGCTCTGCCTCAAAATGATCCTGATGATTCCGAGAATCATTTTGAAGCTGAGGTCCGTCGTGATATCGGGGATGAGGGTGAAGATGTGATTACTCTGGTGAGGGATTCTGAGGCTCAAGGTTTGAGATACATATCTTCTTGTTGAAGTCTTTCTTTTCGTCGTTAACTACTCTCGTTTTATAGATTATCGAAAGTCGAGGCAACCATTTTTGGGTGGTTTGGCACGAGGTAAAAAAACAGACAGTCGTAGTAAATTCAGACTTATGATACAAAATTCCTAACAGAACACACCTCTCCTAGTCTTTGACTCCTATCTACCACCACAACCTGAACGAGACGGCCAAATCCAACCTGCATCAGACACTCAAGATGCAACACAAACAGAACAAGCACTATCAACAGCACTACCAAGATCTGAACGAAAGTCCATTTATGGAGCTATTCTCGTTACAAACATTACAGAACGGCCAGCCTCTCAAGATTACTTGAGACAAGATTATCTACCATCATCCTCTATATCTGAAATGGTCGTGTCTTCCATGCTGTTTGTTGCTCGATTGTTCGTGCCAGTGATCCCTATCCCGGGTGGTGTTAATGAGGGAAGGCCAAGTCGAGAACTTGTGGGGTTGAGGAGTGTGTTTGGTGGGATGTTGATTGTTTATTCTTTCATTGGTAAGAACGATGATTCTGGGTTCAAGTCGGTTTTTGGCTCTGTCCGTGCGTAACACATCTACATGTGTACATACACAACTACATCTAAGGGGGTTTTTTTTTCCTCAAACATAGATTTCTGGCACTTTCGTCTACCATGGTTTGCTTTATTACCCATCGTACTCATAGTTGGCGGACTCCTATTTGGTGCTGTAGGCTTGGCCTTGTGCCAATCTGACTCTGAAAAGATTCACATGTTTCATAAAGTCACTGCTGTCTTGGCCGCTTTGTCGCTGATATATATCATTGCCAATGAAGCTGTGGGTCTCGTTGTGACTCTGGCGCTTGTTATGGATTTGTCAAAGACCTTTGTGGGCTTGACATTGTTCGCTGCTGGCCTTAGTGTTGGTGGTGAGTATTGTGTCCTTGTTGTTAACAGAGCAACGCAAAAAAATCGGAATTGCAAGATGACGACATTCACATTTTGTTTTCTGTATTTAGATCTTGTGGCAAACGTGGTTCTAGCCATAAACGGTTACCCATCAATCTCAACGCTGTCCTCATTCGCGACTTCTACGTTGAGCATAACTGGAGGCACTGGTCTTGGCACTCTGTACTCGCTTATTGTATGGGGTGATCGAACAGAAAATGGTAAACTGGCACTCATTACGAGTCCCAGTATTTTGGCTGCGACCATTTGTCTTGGTTTACTTGTGATTGTCGAAATGGTTGCTATTGTCAAGAGCCAGTTTCGTATTGAACCGACGCATGGCAAACTGTTGGTTGCTGGCTTTGCTGCCAGTATGCTTATATGCTGTCTTGTTGAATTTTTTCATAGTCTTTAGCAACGCTGCTGTTTGAAAGGTTTGTGTCCCTTTTTTGGGTTGGGATATTTTGGAACTATGTGGTCTGACTTGAACAAAGCCTCATTCTTTAGATCTTAAAACGTATTTTCCTGTTGATGTACATAGAGGTTCTTGGTGATTTATATGTGTTGGGAAAATAAAACTAGATAGAAAACTTGAACAAACTTGAAAAAGGGTTGGTGCAAGCTGAAACGAAGAAACAGAATAGCAGCGAAGCTGAACCATGAGCATTGAACGCTACAGAAGCAATTCGAAGTTCTTGGAAGGAAATAGCAAAGTGACCAATCTGTGATACTCACGTGTACGGGCTTTTTCTCTTGCATATTTTTCGTTCTCCGACTCACTTTTCACCATCCCACCAGAAAAACCAACACCAACCCCATATCAAGCCTATAAATCACTCGAAACTCACTTAAAATGGCACTTGTAAGTATTGAATGCTTTAGAAATGAGCGATTGGTTGGGAACAAGCTTGTAAAATCAAGCTTTCCAATTTTCCTGGTTGTCGGTGGAATTGGTGTATCGGAGGCCAAGGATGAGAAAGCGAGTCGGTTCGTGAGCTGGAGGCGCTCGTACGAGCGATGTTGGGACCGTGTTTGGTGTCGGAATTGTGGAACATCGTGTCTGGATTCAAGGTGTCGAGGAAAATGGCCGACGCACATGTCGATGGTGACTCAATGTGATCGATGGATGGAGCACTCATGTTAAGAAGTTGATTCTATTGGTCCTCGTCTCAACTTGCACTTCGTTTCTAACCTCATTGTGTTTCATTTTGAGACTATGCTAACCAAAGTTCAAAATATCTCTTTAGGAAGCTAAAATCGAAGAAGAATTACGAAAGGCCTACGCTGCCTTCAACGTTGGAGGTGAGCTACTCAAACATACATGAACATACATTCAAAGCCTGATGGATTTGTGGCCTAACGAAAAATTCCGCCCTATAGATGCTACATACATCCTCTCCAACTTGCAATCACCCGACATTCCAGTAACCTGTGCTATGCCAGGTTTGTCCATCTCTGGAACCAAGCCATTCTCTGAATTCTTGAAGGTTGGCTATTTTGGATGCTGTGTTTCCGGGAATGGAATCTTACTTACAACAAATTCACCATACATAGCTCAACTCTGAAGGAGCTGCAAAGACTAGCGGCTTCAAAGTAGAAGTCGACACCATCAAATTCTTGGGTGGTTCAAAGGTTGAAGCCTTCTTGCACATCGAATTCACCAAAGATGGCAAGCACTACGATGAGTACGTTGAAGATCTGGATTTCTTTACAATCCTGAATCACTAACAGTCATGCTTTCATCACCATTGTAGCCACAAGGAAGCTCAAATCTGGCAATACAATGCTGACGCCAAGTTCGTTTCGGGAGAAATGGACTTCAAGAACCCTGAAACCGTTGCCGTTCTCTACGGTCTTTAAGGAGTCTGTTAGAAAGATGTTGACTTTCCGTTGAATACACATCCAAGATCTCTTCAGACTACTTCATCAGTTCGTTTTGTTTCACAACCCCTATCGTTAAAGAGCAGATTTCATAGCTACACAATGCATCGGAAATTTCTTGGTTCGGTATCAGATTTGTATCATGCCCTGTTGTTGAGCAGTGGTAGTTCATCACATCGAAAATGTAAAACGAACACACCGTCATCTCTAACCGTTCAGGGCTCAAAATGATAGTTTCAATAGATAGAATCGAAATTAAGCACACAATTCCGGAAAATGGAACTGCAAGTTTTTTTTTGTTGTTTCATTCTTGCCTTCGTTTTCTCAAGACTGTCCGAAAAAGGCCGTTGTGACAAACAAGGCCCACAATCATATAAGGGGGAGAGCTTGAACGACTTTTAGGAGTGATTGAAGCCTTGAACTGTACGAGGGTGCCTTCCTTTGCTGTTAAACGTAAAAGTTACGACGGCAATTGTTGCACATTCTTTGACAAAGTCTTTTTGGCCCCGCCCAGGCTACGAACAAGGTAAATTCTTTGCATTTAAGGTTTATATGTTGGCTATTTAGGCTTTATGAGCGTCAGCTTGGCCCCTATTGCATTTCCCACGTATTGGGGGTCGACGCAACTGCCAGTCAATTCATCGTTTTTGCAGGAGCCTCCTCTAACCACAGAGAGTTTAGGAACTAGTGTTGCTACACCGTTACTGCCATCTCTATCGTGCTGTAAATTGATGGTTGGTGGACATCTAATGGAGTGCATTGGAGTTTCACTATAAAATATCCCAGCAAAGCAAATTCATAGCCTAGGGCTATTTGAACCAACAATGTTGTCATCGTACTCGTCAGAGCAACGTAGGCCAGATGCTAATGCTGGCCCGATGCAGCCGACCAACATGCGTAGACCGCCCATGGAACGCCCACCACTACAGCCCGAAGCAGTTACGCATATGGCAATGATGAGTCGCTATCAACAACAGCAGTCGTTGATGCAACCGGCTTGGAATAATGTAGAATCTCGGACCCAACAGCCTGTATCTACCGTGCCGGCCAATGACTATTCGCTGCCATACCAGCGAGCAATGAATAATGGATTATATGAGCCAACACAAACATTGTCGCCGAACGCTCAGACATCACCGTATCTCAACAACCAGAGACAGCCCAACGCATCATCATCAACGCAGACTCTAAACAGATATCAGTATGGAATGGATGCCGGAATGAATGGTACTCCTCAGCAACAGACAGCCTACATGCCTTCTACCCCTATAAAATCGCTTCCAGATTCTGGCAGCATCTCGCCGACAATACCAACTGTGCATCGTCGTGGTGCTCCGAAACCATCTCTCTTACCAATCCCGACGTCACCACCAGAATCAAATGCTAGCAGTACACAACAACATCCATTCAGCTTTGACCCAACGTCACCAACAAAATACTATGCCCACGATCCAGAACGTCGCGGATCAGCAAATGCATTCATGGCAGACAATGGACAGCTTCCGCTAACACCATACTCAATCACCGCTGGGCCGTTATCTGCACCTGCAACCGGCTTCCATCCATTCTCGCCATTCAGCCCGACTACTACAAATACCTCGCAATCGTCAGCAACAGCATATCGTCAAGATACGGGGACACAACAGACGCCAGCGCAAGTCGAGTCCTATATACGGGATAATGGAATTTATTATGGTGGTATGGCGGCTTCGGAAGCTGTGCCTCCAGCAATTCCAGCAAAGGATGCTAAATTCAAGCAACCGCAACCTGGATTTGGGAACCAGCCTGCGGCGTCTTCTAGTGCTAGTGGTTCGACGAAGACGAGGGATGCTAAAGCACCTATTTCTGCTGAAAGTAGGAAATTATAGCTGATTTTTGTCTGGTTTTTTTGTTCATAGACGAAACTCACGCCTTGTTTTTGTGGCCAACAACAGATGCATTCCGAATGTACAAGGACAGTCTGACAAGTTACGAGCATCGAGAAATATTTGCCTACCAAGAAATTTACTTTACTGGTCAGCCTGGAGTCGACAAGATTGGAGGTAGTAAGCGAAGAGCTACACTTGATGAAGCTTCTATAGGGCCTAACGGCAATAACGAGGACAAAACCGTTTACAATTACGGTATGACTGAAGTCGCTCTTCAAGTTTGTTTTGTAGTCGACTAACATTTTTTGTAAACTCTAAAAGGGTTTGATGATGCACGAGGAGATTACAATCTGACTCCCCGAGACCATGTCGCATACCGATACGAGATTGTTGGTCTACTAGGCAAAGGCAGTTTCGGGCAGGTCGTCAAGTGTTATGATCACAAGATGAAGCAAATGGTTGCCCTGAAGATAATCCGCAACAAGAAGAGATTTGAGAAACAAGGAGTCGTGGAAGTCAAAGTATTGGATCGGTTGAAACAAGAGGTATGAGCGCTACATTACTATTCAAGTTTACCATCGTTTGCTTTTCTCATTTTAAATTTAATAGGACGTGGAGGACAAGTATCACATTATTCACATGTTGGAGCATTTCTACTTTCGTGGTCACTTGTGCATATCGACGGAACTTCTGGGCATAAACCTTTATGAATGGTTGAAGGCTGGTGGTTTCCGTGGAGTGCATTTGGGTGTCATTAGAACGTGAGTTTCATTCGTTCGCCTTTCCACATGTCTTTTTTCAGCGTTGAATCACTCAAACTGTCGCCACCGATATCTTAGATTCACACATCAAATACTGAAATGCATGCTTCTATTGGCTCAAACACATATCGTACACTGTGACCTGAAGCCTGAAAATGTGCTGTTGAAGGATACCACCATTCTTCAGCCATCAGCACGCGACTGCAATATTGTTCCTGAACTGGCAGCACCCTCATCAGGATCATTAGCACAATACCCAAAAGAATTCGATCAAAGTAATCCTGCTTATGTTATCAAAGTCATTGACTTTGGAAGCAGTTGCTTTGATGATGAGAAGGTTTATACTTATGTGCAGAGTCGATTTTATCGGAGCCCGGAAGTCATACTTGGTATGTTGTGGTGATGGGTGTTTTTGCTCGTGCTTTGACGTTTCTCAACGGTTTTTTTGATAGGTGTTGCGTATGGCGTTTCTATAGACATGTGGTCGTTGGGGTGTATATTAGCAGAGCTATATACTGGATATCCGCTCTTCCCAGGAGAGAACGAGCAGGAACAGTTAGCCTGCATTATGGAGGTCAGAGGTGTTCCTGACTGGAGTTTCGTAGAACGTGGTACTAGAAGGAAACTCTTCTTTGGTCAGTTATTCGCCTTGGCCGCCGTCTTTACGTTTGTCGCCTGACTTTTCTCACATTCTACGAAACCTTAACACATTTCTGATTTAGACTCAAATGGTCAACCAAGGTTGATTCCAAACTCGAAGGGCAAAAAGAGAAGACCCTCTAGTAAGCCAATAACATCAGTGCTGCGAGCAGCAGATCCGGCATTCGTGCAGTTTGTTGAACGATGCCTGGTATGGGATCCTGAAAAACGGATGACTCCCACAGAAGCATTAAACCATGAATGGATTCTTGCTGGTATTCGTAAAGATGCACCCGCAGCTCGCATGGGATCTCAATCTCCTCAGCAGCAGACCAGGTCTGGCCATTCCGCTTCGCTAACGGTGTATGAAACCACGAATGCAGGGACCGCACCTAGACGTAAACCTGTAGAAGATCCACGAATTCCAGTTCAACACCAACAATCAACTTCCATACATCCATCATTATATTCTCAGCCTCCTCAATCCAAGACCATACCGTCAGCATCCCTACCTCGTAAACAGATTAATGGAAGTACTTCATCACAGCCGCAGCAGTCGCAACAGCCGCTGCTGCAACAATTAACAAATAATCCTAATGCTTCGTATGCTGGAGTAGCATCGTCAGGCAACAGTTTAATGCCGAATCTTGCAAGACGAGATTCTGCGAATTCGACGTCTTCGTCAGGGCGAGAGTCGAATAGTAGACCAGCTGCAACTAGGTATCAGCAGCAACCAGAAGTCGTGGCAGATACGATTGGTGGCACAGTCAGCAGAAATCCTAGTAAATCAGTATATGCACAGAATTGGTCATCTAGTAGCCCTAACACGATGGGATACAACTCTATGAGTCGGACCAATCAAAGTAATGCACGAGTTGCGTATCCTGCTGGGTATGATGGAAACCCCGTTGTTGTGACAACTTCTCAACAACAACAGCAATCGCGAGGAGGCATGGTGACTGTAGCTGCATCATCGAATCCAACATCAGCAACAACGTCACGAACGACGACTACCAGTAGTACGAATTCGACATCGGCATCTGTCTCCGCAACCCAATACTCGCGAATGTTGCCACCTATAAACACCACTTATGCATCTCCTTCATCGAGCGCTCGTAGTAATAGTAGTAGTAATAACAGTAACAGCAACAACAACATGATGGCCTCTGTTGCAGATCAACGATATCGGGAACCTGCCAGTGTAACTCTGGATCGGAACACTCAACATGTATTCCAGCAATCGTATTCTCAAGGACAGCCGCCACAGCCGTCGTCGTCCTTGTATGGAACTACAGCTAGAGTGCCTGCACAGCAACAGGCACAACAGAGGGTGGCATTTGAGACAGAGATGAGGAATGGTGCAGCTGCAGCACCGAACAATGTGAATAGTAGACGGCAGCCATCTGGATCTGCCGGTAGTGGTGGGGCAGGAGGGACTTATACTACGGTATAGAAGTTTGTGATTCTTCTGCATTCCTGCATGATACTAAACGGTTATTTTCTTAGAACAAGACATGGAGGTGATCATCTTTTTTTGTTTTCTCCTTCGTAACTGGGACGACGATATGGTAGTTGGAATGACGACGTGGCAACTCCAACAAACTTAGTCGAGCTCGTAGACTCATTTTTTGGAAACTCTTATGCCACATAATAATACTGATTTGAGATGTAGACACCTTTTAAAATGATTTTGGAGTTTTGGGTTGAGTTTTTTATTGTGATCGCACACGGATCGTTACGGACTTTAATAGCTGTTAGACAGACATGTTGCATTTAAAAGGAATTACAGTCTAGTATTACCAAGTGCTATAATATAGGCCCTCTGTGTCTCTCAATCGGGTTGAGACCGGCTATGCCCACATTGCCTATAATGTTTTTCTGATGGTACGATCGTAACTTGGAAAAGTTCGAAAACAAACTGAAACCAATTGCCACTTGACTTAATAGAGAACATGTCTTCCTTTTTAAAGTCTGGACTCCTCAGACTAGACCGACCATTTGCGTGGACTCGTTAACTCCTAAGTGCCGAAATGGCTGAAAACCAACCATCGTTGTGCCTCCTGCAGAAGACACGAACAAGCCTCTGAAAGAAGGCGTATGGCACGATCGACAGTTCGTCACGTGCAAACTGGGCCATTTCTTGTCAGGTTCCCTTCCCGTGGCTGACGATGGTGTCCCACGTCTGACTTATGTTCAATCTCAGGTTTTACACTCCTGGGTGGAACAACCGTACTTATTGCTCTATCTGATGGATAAGATATGTATAGCGGAGGTACGGATAGTCACTGAGTGTCAATTTCATCCACGGTTGGCATTAGGGTGGCCTAGAGACAATGAGGTGCATTTTGTGTTAGCGGCAATGTGCTGGTTTTGAGGAAAACTGACTGGCTACAAGGGAAGGGGGGGGGG
>NW_022158422.1:0-66651 GCF_006535985.1 Synchytrium microbalum | reverse complement strand
CCCTACCCCTACCCCTACCCTAGCCCTATGTTTACCCCTATTCCTGCCCCACCCCCGATATACCCTACCCCTGCCCGCTACCCCCATAATAGGGAAGCGCATAAAGGACATCTTTGAAAACATGTACATGTCAATCGTATAATTGTCCTCCACCATCTATCTTCTCTCAGAATGGATGGGCCACAACAGAAAATATGGGGACGTCAAGTCAACAAACGGTATCGGAACAGCCACTACAGTCTGTGGACACTTCGTCACGAGACATCGCTATATTACCATGTGCCTATATCTGTGCATCTGTATTTACAGTTATATCACAGGGTAGAGCTAAATGAATCATGTCATAAGCCAATGCATTATATTGCCCCTCCCTTTGACCTGGTTTGGATAGATTTCGAGTGGGTTTCCTGTCTTGATCGTTTCACGACTCCAGCCATACTCGGAACTTGTCGATGGTGGGAAGGTGTACTTTTCTTGTGGGGTCTTGGAAGTAATCACACGTTTGATTTTGTGCGCATACATCAAGTCAGCCAGAACCGGCTCAGCATTGGTAGCCAGTCCACACGGTAACTTGGATGGAAGTCCTGATGCATGTGGAGATGTAGACGCGATAGGTGGTAATTTTACGGTTGTAGTGTTATTTGGCGTAGGCTACATGAAATGATTGATGTGTAAGAGACTTGTTGTACCGACTGGATTCATTCGATAACACCAGCATTCATAATTTTGTCAGACATTATGACACGGCATTTAGCAAATGCACGTGTTTCCATTGCCATTTTGTCCGTTTGATCAAATCGTTCAATGCTTTCGTGAAACGACGTTTGCAACTTACAGAACGTAAGGTCTCGCGCATGAATCCCCAAGAGCGCTCCCAGTTCTTGGCAGAAGAGAGTTCAAACCTGATCAAAGTGCGCCTGAACGGATGGTATCGTTAGCTGTCTGGAATTACGACGTGTCAAGCAAAAACCACACTTCAACAAAGGTATTACCAAATCGCATCATCAGCAACCACATTCACTTCTCTCGATGAAGCGGCTTTTCCCCCTTGAGGTGCGTCGATGGCCATTGAGGTGGGTGCGTTGTTGTCTGTGGACAGAGAGTGAATTTTTAAAAACTGTCGTTTGATTGGACGCAAACGAGGGTTTTGTGAGGATCTTTCTTGCACGGGAAGCTGGTAACAAAAGAGCCGGTGTTTTGAAGTTTGAAGACCTCTTCTTGTTCAGCGCTTCTTTGCCCCAGACCTGCTGCAAAGCACAAATAACTCTGTCGCTCTTCAGTACTAGGTTTTATATTTTCTACAAGAGGATGAGAGATATAATAATTACGAGACTAGCAGACATCACCATCATCATTACATTGCCGCTTAAGATTACACTAAAGCTACTCGACTTGGATTGTGACTGTGAGTAAGACTTCACCCACGATCCTTGAGACTTTGGAATCGTTATGGTAGCATCTTTGTAAGGATGCCAATCTCCAATGCATTCAGCAGCAGATTGAGGACGGAACCCGCCGTTCAACAGAATCTGCACAGCACCTGGAGCCTGTGCAGCCGACACAGAATATAAATCATCTAAATATGCAACGTTAGCCAACAACATAACATAAGCAAATTTCTCAAACTTACGTTCTAAACTGATATGCCCGTGATCGGCAAGCACCGAGTTTGTAACCCATCGAGTAAAGTTGTTTGGTATCCAGCTTGGTTGATATGCTGCACTGGTCGATTGCCAGTCGTATGGATCATTATCCCACAGTAACGGTTGCATGCCCATCAAGTTCATAACAGCTCTCACTCGGTCATCCACGTCACCAAATGGTGGACGCCAGTACTTTGGCCTGGTACCTATTACTAGTTCTATGGCCCTCAGAGTATATTCGAATTCCATTATGAGTACTTCGTTCGTTTGAGTGGTCATTAGACTATGAGACCAAGTATGTGCACAGATTTGATGTCCTGCAGCGAATTCACGTAATAAGACAGCAGGTCGTTGAGTAACACGGGAGCCAATGACACAGAATGTTGCCCGAACACCAGTGTTGTCTAAATAATCTAACAGAGCAGGTGTATATGGCGATGGTCCATCATCGTAAGTCAGTCCCCAAGCATTCTTGTTGGGACACATCACGACATCGGAGTCTCGTCTGCACTTGTAACAGCCCCTGTAAGGAGGATGAATTTAGATCAAACAGCTATTCGAGACTCATCTCTGGGACACGGCAAGTCTGAATGACACTAGGAGAGCACATAGCTTTCCAAACCAGCAATCTTTGTTATAGCTCTGTTGCCCAACACATACCAGTCGCAAGTTGCCAGACTTGTTGGGCAATTTCCAGTTCCAGTTGTACTATTAAAGACCTTTACGGGTATATTCCTTATAGCATCAGGAATCTAATATAATCATAGTTGAGCTGTGACAATTCAAACATGTGCTATCTTGATGAGCTTACCGATGCTAGATTGTACAATGCTAGTATGCTAGGGTCGACAGCAGGAGGCCTATCTAATGCAGGGAGACCTGCAAATATACCATCAGGATAAGTCACCGTTGTTGGGACAGAGCTCGGTATGGCCTGCGGCCCTTGCAGCTGGGCATGTGTGGTTGCGGCCAGAAGAGTCAGCAAGAGCAAACAGTTGAGCATGTTCCGCATGTAGTGGTAGCTGCACAATGTGGCCACAACTCTCTCCAGTCCTCGAGTGAATGACTACTTACAGCGACCGTTCCGTTTTACAATACGCAAAGTAAAAGCGAAGATGGAAAGAGGGCCTCTCTCTGATTTTTTCAAAACAGGACAAACAGCACACTCTGCGATTGTTGGATGGCATCCATTCGTGTGCATCCTATAGCAAGACTCTTTATATCTGTGGCCTTGATCTGGACTGGATGGCATGTTTTATATCACACTTTCCTCAAAACTAGTACTAGCAGCTACACAACCAATACCCGATCGCCAATTACTTCTTCAGAAGAACGTTACTACGAACTAGCCCCAAAGGCATGTCATCGAATATGTATTTTTCTTCATGGATCGTTCCTTTCAATTCTTTACAACTTCGGAGGAGACAAAATTCCAACATTTGCACTAACAAATATCCTTCGTCTCTCACTAGTCATATTATTATGCTGACTTTGATATATTCACTGTTCTGCGATTCCCAGCCCATTCGCTGCTGCAAAACACGCTAGAACTATTCCCAATCCAGTCAGAATCGTCAACAACACCTCCATTAGACCACGACTGGGAATGGAATAGATTAATTAGGTTGACAAATCTAAAGGACGTGTACGATCTCATACAGCACGGGAACTCATTCGAACGTGAATATTTCAAAATCACTGTGGCTCATCCAGCAATGCTAGAAGAACAACGACTCAACAACCCTCCCAGATATTTGACACGAATAACATGTAATCAAGCCTACTTTTCTGAATATCCATTCATAAGAGATGAGGGTTATCGATGTATGAGAGATTTGAATCGGGGTTACGCTCAAAAGAACTGGCCTCATGACCAGATACTCTATCATATGCCGGCACTCATAGTAGCACTTCATGCAGAAATATCCACGCGAGGATATGTTCGGAAGGGCGTCTATACCGTAATCCCTGATGAAAGTTGTTGGGGATGGCACTCAGGAGAGTGGCCTGCAAACCACATCACACCACCGACATACATAGATACAACTGTCATGGTAGTTACCCAGTATTGGATGGACAACTTCCATCATGTCCTCACAGAATCGTGCTCTCGGTTGGCCTTCCATTACGAATATTTAATTACTCACAAGGATGTCCTGCTACATGTCGCCTCGACTAGAGAAGGGACATTAACACGTAAAATAATGGAATATCTGGGGTTTCCTGCTTCTCGGCTGATATCTGGTCATGTCGTGGCTGCTCGTGTAATTATGCCAGAACCCGCTTTACATTGTGGGGTGGGTGCGACTCGTCAGGTCAGAAAGCTTCATACGATACTCCAATCCAAGTTACCGCAAATCTTCCCGTCCTCTGAGCTGGATGTATCGAGCCATGGTGGATATATATTGGTAGTAAAACGATCCAAGGAACGACGAATGACCAACCATGATGAGCTAATCGTGTCGTTGAAGCATCATTTTCCTACAAGAGAAATTGTCGTCTTCTCGGATAATCCAGTGCCTTTCTTGGAGGAATCGTTTAAAATGTTTTATCTAGCTAGTATAATAATAGCACCTCATGGCGCAGGTCTAGGGAATCTGAACGTGGTCCGAAATGGAACTCTAGTAATTGAAGTGCTGACCAATGACAAGTTTATACACTTTGCATTTGCTCGCCTGGCTCAGCAGAATGACTTGAGATACTTTGGATATTCGCCAGAAGTTGGTCAATCAGAATATAAGGGAACGATCACTGCAAATATTGATCTGATTATACAGACGATACAGCGAGAAGCTGAATGAAAGCTGAAGATTCATGGTGTAGAGTGAGAGGGCTAAATGTTGAAACTTTCTCTATGCTCATCGAGTGTGATGGAAGAAAATGTCATTAATGGTAGATAGTGTAGAATGTATAATAAATCCTGTATAAAAGTAGCTTCTATTTTCAATAATTCCGGTTATTGGGTTGCTTGTACTGACTCACACATTCACTAGTACGTAATGTGCATCGAATAGATTTGACTGCTAAAGTACATAGTGGTTTATTTGCAAGATTTGCGGGTTTACGAGGAGTCTACGCGTGATGGTACGTAGAAATTCCTTTGTTATCGGCGCCTCGAAGGCAATAGCCAGGTCTGTCTTTCATATTCTGCAAAACGCAAGACACACGTCTGCGTCAACTTCACCACATAGACATCAAACCCCCTGACGTTGCTAACAATGAATGGACTTCGGTTCTTCACAAGGCTCTATTCTAATGGACCAGCAAGACGGCCGAATAGGAGAACAAAGCAACCAGCAGAACCGCCGTTTCAACAACAATTTCAACAACAGCCGCAAACTTCATCGCCTGCTTCAACCGCACTACTATATATGGTTGGAGGCTATTTGGCCGTCATCAATGCTGCAAGTTTTGGCCTCTTTTGGTACGACAAGGAGATGGCCAGAGCAAAAAAATGGAGAGTTCCTGAGAAAACATTACAGCTCTCGTGAGTGTCTGATGCTTTGTTGATGATGCTGATGCATGAGCGTGCGATGAATTTAAAGTGCTGTGGGGATACTGTGATGCACTTGAACCAATCTGTGTGGGGACTTTTTTTGAAAAGTGTGTTGGACTAAAATCGTCTCACGATTTTCATTGTCGACTTCACTATAGAGCACTCGCTGGCGGTTGGATCGGAGGCATGTTTGCGATGACGACATTCAAGCACAAGACTGTTAAAACCGAGTTCAGAATGTAAGTTCGGGGGTATCTTGTTTGTTTCAACAGATGCGCTAACGCACGGTTTCTAGACCCTACTTCATCTGCACTGGATTGAACATGATAATGTTAACCGGCCTGGCTTACACGTATCGACGGCATCCAGCTCTACTCAAATACTTGGGCCACTTATGAAGCGCAATACACAGCTTGCCCGAAACACGAAATGTACAAACACGATTGCATCTGAATAGAGGAGTCTCAACTACTACTTCTTACCTTTGGTACTGAAACCTGAGTTTGGTGAAACACAATATTAACCGATGTGCAGCATCAGCATACAAAGTTCTGGCTTTCTGACATCGAGGCTCTGGGGTCTTCGAAATTCAAAATTCAAGGCAATTTACGCGTCAATTATATAGAAGCTACTAGGTACATCACTGCGGTTATTTATCCGTACTACTTGAGTGTCAAATGTTTCAACCAAGAAGGTGTTCTTCCTTAAACGCGCAGATCACAACTGACTGAAGCAGCAAGTTTGCGAGTCTGCAATCTAGAGCGCGGTCCATAGCGCGGTTCTTAAGTTACTAGTGTGTGTAAGTTCGCCTCGGCCCCCCACCGAATCCATTATTCATCAAACAACTTCTACAGAAACACAACAGACAAGAACAGAACACGATGCTGGCTCCTCCATTGAACTTTCCCAAATGGCTAAAAGAGAATGCAGGCTTATTACAACCTCCCGTAAACAACTTCTGTCTTTGGAACGACGATTTCGTTGTAATGGTTGTAGGAGGACCAAATGCCAGAACGGACTACCATATCAATCCAACGGCAGTGAGAGGCTCCTGATGATATATGCCCTACAACGTCTAGTTCTCACTACTTTCAACTTTCTTAGGAATGGTTTTACCAGACCAAAGGCGAGATGTTGCTGAAGATTGTCGACGACGGTGTCTTTCGCGATCTCGCCATCAAGGAAGGCGAAATGTTCCTACTACCAGGTACTTGAATTCTCTACAGTTAGCAATGTGGACCAAACCTAAAACGACCGGGATATGCAACAACGCTGATTCATAGTTTTTGTTTAGCGAACACTCCTCACAACCCTGTACGATTTGCAAATACGATTGGCATAGTCATGGAACAGCGAAGGCCTATTGGAAGCAACGGTGAGCGTCAGATGCGCCACTGGCTTGAAAAGTCGTCAACTGTTAACTTACTTGAAGCTGTGTTCTAGACTCATTGCGATGGTATTGTGAAAAGTGTCGAAAGATCGTCTATCAAGAGTCTTTCTACTGTACGAACCTAGGAGTCCAACTGAAACCTGGTAAATCTTGGTTTGGGTGTTCGAAACTGACTGACGACTAACGAAGCATCTTCTCTAGTTATTGAGAAGTGGGCAAACCAACCAAATTTACGCGAATGCAAGTCTTGTGGCCATCACAATCCGGTCAAAGAAGCTACTGCAAAACTCTGATACTTCTCAATGTGGAATTTTTTATTGTACAGCTTCATCTTCAAAATATTACTGCTTCAAATCAAGAAATTTTAAATGCCATATTCGCATCTAGTAAACGTATGGTACGATTCTATTGGTTGTGTGTCAAGGACAGTTAAAGGGTGTTCTGCGCCACAAACAATCACAATATTTACCTTGATGGAACACGTTGTCTATAAGCCAGCCATTTATCTCCGTACTTTGCCAAACACAGCTTGTCATCATCTCTCTCCCGTGGGATGAACAATGCAATGTAATAGAGCGGCTATAAAAGAAACATTAAAAGAAACTTTAGCTAAGTTTCCAGGGCGAAACAACCAGACGTACATAAAGCCACGGCAGAAGGCCATCGGTGGTTGAAGATGCCGTTAACGACCCTGGAAGAGCCAACGCAACTGCTTGTAAGACTTCTCCAAAGTAGTTTATATGGCGAGCGAAGCCCCAAAACCCGGATGTCAAAATGGTAGTATCGGGGATGGTTTCTTGCGACATCTTCACACCCAGAAATGAATATTCCTTCACCTCAGGATTTACTTTTTTCTCGAATTTTTGTAAGTTCGCCCCACGAGTTATACACCATCCAGAAAAGAAAAGGGCCGTAATCGCAACGACTGAAACAGTCGAAAGATCCTTTGCCGCTAGTTTTGGGTTGGCGTTCGGAGCGAATTTGGCCAGAGGCAAACCTCCGATCGGGTAAAAGAAAGGGTAGCTACAACAGTCAGAGTGTCAGATCGAGATCGAAAAAACTTGTGTCGGCAACTTGCTTACAAGAAAAGACATCCCCATAACAGCTTGAAGCCAATTTTCTCCGCAAAGAGGTCATCTATGAGTCCAGAATTCTGAATACACACGTCCCTGCAACGCCAAAGCCAGTTCCACTGCTTACAAGTGTAGAGGTGAACATTTTCGTGGTACATGTATTCCACAACAAACCATGTGAACAGACTGTATCAAAGATGCAATGTGAGTATAACGACAGGATGGTTTACAGTATCGTCTCAAACACATACCAGGTGTAAACGGTTGATGCTCTGGAGGACACGCCACCATTGGCGGTACGCCCCTTTAGCCACATCGACAGTAGGTTTAGTTGCAGTATGACCGCACCCCAAGTGTACAATAGCATTTTGATGTCGATTCCTGCAATTCGTGGATTGAAGACATGGCCAAGAAAGAAGTCTAAGAGGGCGACCTGAAGGCCTCCGTTGGCTACTGCAGGTTTCATTGCCGGAAAGTTTACGATCTTGCCGTTCCTGTCCGTCATGTCCGTAGTCATGGCACGAGAGTATTTTTGATCTGGTCCAGGACGTGTCTTTCCGTGGAGAAAAGCTATGCAACTCGCCAGAATTCCAAGAAAGGAAGCCGAAGCAGCACACTTTCCGTAGCTATCGTATAAATAGGTAGACGATTTCACACCTTTAAATCCCTGTAAAGTTATAGAATGCGTAAGTACCTCAAACTACATCCAAAGTGTTGCTGTGGATGCAAACACCGGTACCATATATCCATAGAAAGAACAGACGGATACCAGCGTAGCGAGTCCATTAAGTTTGTACATCAACGGCCTGCCATCAAAATCCGTCACGTAACCAGAGGAGGCCTTGACTGGAATGATCTAAATGTCAAGATGTGAATTTTCCACGGCGAATCTAGATAGAATTGTCGATAGATACTTTGTGTAAGATGGCAGTAATCGCCAATATTTCTGATACTTGGATGAAACTCTTTGATAGAGACATGTCTTTCCTTGTTACTGTAAACGTGTCTCGTACCAAGTGCAGGAATTGGAGTTGGATGGGTCCTTTTCACGAAGAGAACCAAGTCAACAGGTCAAATACAGTGTACAGGTCGCTTTTTATAGTTCCTCAGATGTAGCGCACATGTT
This sequence comes from Synchytrium microbalum, assembly GCF_006535985.1. Lineage (NCBI taxonomy): Eukaryota > Fungi > Chytridiomycota > Chytridiomycetes > Synchytriales > Synchytriaceae > Synchytrium > Synchytrium microbalum. The sequence continues at coordinate 57,923 of NW_022158422.1, read as the reverse complement.
TACTTTGTCAGCCGTAGGTGCTATTGAGCGTGTTATTGCTGAGTCCATCATATCATTCACTTTCTCCTTTCTCACGGCTTTCACTCAAGGATCAGTAGCTGTTTCGACGGGAACCGCTTCTCTCGCATGTTTGGGACGTAGCGACCACCTATTCTGACGCTGCTCCACTAATTGAATCAACCAGCAAGCTCCTGCACAGATATCAAGGAGGAGAAGGAATGCAGCGCAGTGTGTGTATTCATACGCAACTAAATTATTGCAATCCTTCGTAGTGGATGCTACTAGGTTTCTGTACTCCAAAGTTGCAGGTGGCTTTCAAGAAAGGTTTGGTGTTCAGAAGAGAACGACTGAACGTGCAATTGATACGGAACTCATATCTCCCCCACTTGTGATGCTCCTTCTTTGGATTAAACTCCCCAATTGCTCAAGATCTACGACATTTTGAATTATGAAATGCTCATTCTCACTTGGCTTACTGTGTCAACGGGATGAAGGCCCAATGAAATGTTGATATTCACACCTGTTTCAAGATGGATGTCCTACTTATCTGGTACTAACAGTATGAGATGTTATCTCAGATCGTCGTCAAGTTACTGCAGCAAGTCTGCAATGCTTTGTTTGGGCTGTTCTTTTGCAATGATGCCTTCTGGAAGAAGCCAGTTTCTAGCTAACCATGCTGACTGGCCCTTTCACAGGGCTCATTTGAGCAACATTCCTTCTGGATGAGTCCACCGCGTGGTTAGATGAGGGTAAGCTGGCTTTTCATTTATAAAGTTCCATCACGATTTCACCACAACCGTCCTCATCACATATTGATTATTTATTAGACAATCACGTGGTTGTTCGTGTTCGGCTTTCTTTTAGTTCATCGCAACAGTCCGCCGACGTCTAAGCAAACTCTCCAAAGTAAAATAGCACTACACAGACCAATGTTTGCTTCCAGCTCGACATTGTCTGTGCCCACTCGGCCCTAAAAGATTTGGGTGGACTAGTTATCTTGTAGCTATGGTTCCAGTCTGAGGAGGGTTTGTTTAGACTTTTGACGGTGGTTGGTTGTAGACTGCAAGATAAACAAGAGATGTTAGGATTATCATGAAGGCAAGGCAGGCTCCCTCAAACTAACGATTTTTACTGTAGCTCATCAAGTTTCTCATGCGATAGATAATTCACGCGGCTCTCGTCATGGTGTTTGATTCAAGCGGGGTCTATTCACAATCTGTAAGGTCTTATGGAACTACACAGCTCTTCCAGAAGGCAAAGTCTTATGGCACTACACAGCTCTTCCAGAAGGCATCATTCGCTAACAAATCTCGAAACGAAATACGTCAAGTATTTCCTGCCGTCACTTGCTAATGATCTATAAGAGCAGTTCGTAATGTTAGTACCAAAACAATATGATGGTCCTCTGGAAAACGTAACGTACTATCCACATTTAATAGTAGATTTTGTACTTGTGATGAAAATTCACGATATTGATGTCGCAGATGTTGAGCAAGTGGGGCGTGGAATACAAAGAGGGAGCATCACAAGTAGTGTGACTAGGAGTTCCGTATCGATTGCCGTTAAGTCGACCTCTTCTAAACACCAAAACGCTGTTGAATGGCAACTCAACTTCGCTTGAGACGTCGATGTGTCTGAACAGTGTGCGGAAACCCAACAGATTTCACTAGGAATGATGGTAAAATGTTAGTTACGTATGCTTGCAACCTCTACTCTCATTCCCTCCTCCTCCTTGTCGGCGACCGTGAAGCAGCAGCTGCGTGCATGCGATGCTTTGGAGTTTGACTGCCTTGTTCTTCATTGATCCATTGGTAGAGCAGCGTGATGCAATATACGAGCTACGGCCGAATGCGTAGAAACTTCTGTTCCAGCCAATATTGTCACTGATCTGTTCTCTGTTGAATGTGACTTGACGTATGGTCATGATGGTCTGAAGTTGGTGTTCTAGATTGGAAGCTGGACCACAGGCTAGCTATCTGGTTGGGTCGGAAGCAGATTCGGGTGGAACGACAACCTTCGCAGTCACAAGTGGCTCGCTGAAGTAGCATCATCTGGAAGGGAAAAATCTTTTATTTCCTTTTTTGTCCTCTATAAAGAGCTCGCCAAGTGTCTCCTCTGCAAATGATAAGCAACGTCGTTTTCAAACCTCGATATTGAATCCAACCACTAAAAATTGTTCCAAATCAGATTAGCATCTTGATCGTTGAAGATTCGAGTGAATATCAGAGACTACTTACGGTTTCTATATCATCACGTACGGCATACCGACTATGTGTGAAAGATAGTGTCGTGGAGCTTTGAGACAAATACGTTACGGCAGAGTCCACCAGCAAGTCCTCCTGTGTACTCGTATATAGTTCATCTAGTTGTGGAGCCGACCAGTAGTTCTCTCCTACTGGAGGAAGCTTGGATGCGACACGTTGTACCAATTCTCGATCTGTTTCATCCCTCAATTCTTCCGGCTTGCCAACATCTCCCACAACCAAAGCTCGAAGAGAACGGCACTTTTCTACAAAGTCCAACTTGACACGTTTTACAGGAATGAGATGCTTCACACCTCGTATCTCCATCTCGGCATCAATATCGATTTTGATTTTCAACTCCTTTGGAACTTTGAGCGACTCTTTTATATCCTTGAGTATACTATGTTTTGGTGCAGGTTCTGGCTTGTTTACAACCATTTCGACGTCTTCATCATCAGAGAGAATCTCTGCAAAGCCATCATTCTTAGAGTCAGGTGTACGGCGACGTATATCACGTTTCGCGTAAGTGCTAGTATGAGTCCTATCTATAATAACTGGAGCAGCGACAACAGGACTCTCTCGTGAATGACTTTCACGGCGTCGTTTACTATCAGGAGCACTATCGTTTGGTGGAATATTATGCGGAGGGGCTTTGTTAGGTGACGGTGAGCTTGACGACAACCCACTTATCGTGATTACAACTGGGTAAGCTGATGCTGCACCTCCACCATTTACAGTTTTAATGCCAGATCGGGTGGATCTCGAAGACCTCTCTGGACTTGGCGTTTCCAGTCGTGACTGGCGTTTATCTTCGGATCGTAATATGTGAGGACTGACTAGTCCTTCAATCAATGGATCCTTCAAATCATTCAATTCAGTAGCCATATCAGGATTACGACTTGTGATGGTAAATACATTGTCTAGAGTCATTCCTTCAGCTACAGACACCGTAGCAGGTGCAAGCATCGGAGGTCGTTCGATTCCTTCTTCTACCTCAATCCAACCCCAAGTCTTTTTCTTTCTTCTCTTGGGCCTAACCCATTCGACATGGCATGGGCACATCCACTTTCTACGTATAAATACAAGACCAAGACTAAAATTAGGGGCTGGAGAAGACCTTCCTATCCTTTCATCACCAGACTCTGCGTCTTTTATATGATTGAGAGCACTACCATGGTTTATATCGGGTAGCAAGTCAGCATTACGACGTTTCGGACGTCCTGCATCGACAAATTCACTCCATTCCCAGTCACGCAGAGCATCCTGACCCCAACTGGTCTTTCGCAAATCACGTATAAGGTTGAGATCAATCTTCTCTAGGTTTCGTGGTGGGACGTCAGCTAGTGGTGGATCCAAACAATCATAGTGCCAACACAAGTCACAAAAGTCACATTTTATCATGTTGGATCGGACACAATCATTGATCAACATGGGTTCACCAGAATCATTTGACAGTCGAGTAAACGTAGCGGATCGAGACGACAGAAATTGAGTGCTCGTTAGCTTCATATCTGTTTTACCACATTTATAGCAAGCTTGGCTTTCTGGTTCTATACCATCCTTCTTATCCTTATCTCCGCCCAGCATTCGTTGTCGTTTTTCTTTACGACGCATTTTTCCATCTTCTTCCATGATTTCGCGTTCGGTAGCATCCAGATACGCGCCAGAGTGTGGATGAGTCAGAACCCCCTCGAATATTTCACGAATATGTCGAGGCAGTTCAAAGACCTTTGGATTAGTCTTGTCCATGTCATCAAGCAGAGGTTTCCACATCAAAGAGAAGGTCTCAGTCTCGACAGGTAGAGGTTGAGCCTAACAGAACTTAAAGGTCAGATACTCTCACCCCTGCACCATGACTTCACACCGAATCGCAAGGCAGTGCTAACCTGGCGAGGTCGGCAGACCGCACATTCCCAAGAGCCTTCTGGAGCTTTGACAAAGGGGGGATTCATGCATCCAACATGAAAGACTCTTGGGCACGAATCACAACATACAAGATAACCACCAAGCAGACATGATGAGCAATGATTATCACTGTCACCAGTAGCCTGTTGAATCATTGATAATTAGACGTCGCTCTGTTGCTTTGTGAATGCTACGATATTAAGAGACAGGACAAACTAGACTCACGCGAAGACTCTCCATATCCCCAGCAAACCTGGTAGGCGATGGCGGTTCCAAATTGGCAAGGAAGCTTTTGATGCTGTGACCAGGAATTTCGATAGGTTTTGGGGTAATAAATTTGAGACGGTGTGTTTTTCGTTTTGCGTCCATATCAGAGATACCAGTCCTACTGAACGTTTTCAAATTAAACGAAATTCAAAGATACCAAGAATACAGAATAGTCTCGTAAAACGATCAGGTGTGGAGCCATGGGTGAGAAAATGCTCACCTTTTTTCTTCACCAAGGATCAGTTTCATGTCATCCAAAATGTCATCTGTAGGGTCTGCAGCAACTGCTGGTGGACGAGTTGGCAATGGGTTCTTTATCATATTATGGGGAAGACGGACACCGCCCATTATGGTTGCGTACGATATAGACAAGTTATCAGTCTTGACCTTGGGATCTCTTTTCGGCCTACCAGCTCTTCTTTTCTCTTCATTTCCTGAAGCTGCACCACGACCATCGTCTTCAGTATCATCTGCATCATGCGGCGCATCAGGTCGTTTTCCATGCCGTTTCGACTGTTTATTAGGTTTCAAGTAGTCTGACTCAGGAGTACTTGATGTAGCATAAGATCGGCCATCCTTCAGTCGAGCTCTTTTGGAAGTCTGACTGGCGTCTCCTTTGGGCATACGACGTTTTTTGGTGGGTTGGGATGATACTATGCGAGCATCTGACATCTCACCGTCAGACAGATCGGTCAATTCCGACGAGACTGACGAGAGGGCAGAATCTGAATCAAAGATGGTTGAATCTAGTATCAAAGCATTTAGCAAAAGGGTTTTCTTCATTTAGATTATTTCAAATCAATGTCAAAGAAAGTCTTTACCTTGCATATTGGAGTCCATTTTCAGATCATCTACACTTATGACATCATCTTGATGGTCAAATTTAGCAGGATTCAGTAGAGGAGTTTGTGTACTTCCAATCTCGCTCTCATCTTTCTCCGATGGCGGCCCTCCATCAGAGACAGGGGCAGGAGCTTCATTTTCTGTTGCGTCGAGATGTTCAGCAATGTCATTATCACTATGAGTACTTTCAGCGTCTGGAGGGCCTCCGTCGCTAATATCTGCACCACCGTCCATGTCAGTGACGTTTTCAGCAATCAAGTCGACATCCATATCAAGTGCAGCAGCGTCCACAATGGTTGAGGTTGATGACTTTGGGGTACGATTAATGGCTGCAGGTGATAGTCGGTACTCTTCAATATTACGTACTAGAGGTTGAGAGGGTATACTTTCTAACATGGTTGGATTATTCCTGTCGGGTGATTTCGACTTTGAACGAGTCATCCTGATGTTATCTTCAGATGGTTTCCTGATGGATGTACCATCATCAGATATTGTATGTTCCATCCTAAAAAAAGCAAGCGAGATGTAGCGCCACAAATGACAAATAGAAATGCAGTCCAGTAATTGTATAGGATTTGATGAGGAACAATATGTTTAAACACACTGCTATCAGGAAACCTCATGAATGATGTTTCCAACTGGCATGCAACAGCAAGAAGCGAGTTTACTTTTGTCGTTTGTTGTTTGTCGATAAGGTATCCAAACCTCTTGTTCATTGCTACAGCATCACTAGAATCGAATTACTCACCACGCTAGATAGTATTATTCACCAATTTGCAAGAAAAGAAATCACTAAAATGGAAGAAGAAACAATGTGGTGAGAAAGGTTGCCAGTACACCCAATATCCACCATCAAACCAAAGCACGAGAGTAGTTTCCACGTCATCAAGACATGATCAAAATGTGAAAAATGTGCTCATACAATCTGGTGCATGGATTTGGGCCACGAATCCGATCCGTCCACGACGACAAAAGTTCTTGACATACAGAGCATAAACCACCAGTCCATCCAGTTTTTGACAAATAACCTCTTACCCGTCACGGAAAACTGAAATATCCATATCGATCAACACACTTTCTCGTCCAAAATCACACAAAATCTCACGACACAACTATCGACAAGTTTCACCCATAATAACCCTCCAACAACATCAAATACGAAAGAAAGTATCACTGCGATGACTATCAGCACTTACCTAGGTTCGGTAGGTCCCGGCCGCCATGAATAAGACGCTAGCACTTGATAAAAGGGCGGAAACGCAGTTTTAAATTGACGAACATTGATTGTTAATAACAACATCTAGGAAGATCATCTTGCAGCGTAACCAGGAATTGCAGACGTGTCGGCCTATACGTGTATTGCATTTATGCGAGTAGATACATTCAATGAATATTCATTCGTCATCATCACTTTCTTCATCTTGCGACAATTTACTGAGGACTCTACGAGCATAATCACCGACACTACGAGCATTTGCTGCATCTAGCGTCTTCAAATACCCCTGTAACACGTTCTCTCCTTGTGACAGCTGAAAGAGGTGCAACAGACACCTCTCTGCTGCAAGCTTCACAAATATAATACGGTCTCTCACACAAACCATGACCGGCGGAACCAACACAGACAGATTACCCAATATAGACTTTGAGTGTTGCTTTTTGGCCAACTTTTTGAGAACCACAAGGGATTCTCGTCGGACTTCATTTTCTTTTCCAGCAGCGGTTAATATACTAGCGAGAATTGGCACTAACTCATCGCCCTCTGTACTGCCATGACTTCCATCTCTTGTCAGAAACCTACCAGTGGCCTTTACAGCGGATTCTCCAATGAGTAGCTTGTCGCTACCTAATCCTTCTATCAGTGCGCGCTGACATTGGGCTTGGAGCTATGTTTGAAAGGGTTTGTTTGGTTAGACGCGGTCTGATTTCCTGATGGAACGACAAAGTGAAACCAAGATGAAGCGTTGATCTCACCGATAGGCTATCAATCAGGGAAGGGCATTCGTCCAGTATAGATTTCCAAGATAACACTACTCCATGTAGAGCTGGGCTACTGCCGAGAATACCAATAATGTTGAGGGCTTCGGCTGGGGTAGCATATTCACAAAAGCAACCCAAACATCTGGAAGCCTTCACTCTCACATTGTCTAGACAAACAGTCACTTAGCAAACGAAATTGTCAACTGGAGCAAGATTCATACCACCCACCATCCGTTGATTCAGATAGAATGGCTTCCATCAATAAATTCTGCAGGCCAGACTTGCTACTTTCATTTATTTCCCTTCCTGCTCGTAAATTCTTCACCAATCCATACATTGCCTGCCACATGGCTTCCTTTACACCACGATCTTCAGCAGCACGTATGCCTTGTGTTAGTTCGACAACTAGTGGGTCTAATCGAGGCTGTTGTGGTATAAGCAGTGACAGATTGTTTGCAGCTCTATCGCGAGCAATGTTGGAGCCTGGTTCAGACAAGGCCTTGATAAAGGTTCTTTGGAGTTGAGGTAAAAATGGCTTCAAATGCAATGGCACTTTCTTTAAAAGCAGCCTAAACAGTAATATTAGTACAAATGAGAACATTGTTATACAGACCTGAAAAAAGGTGAAATCATACCCCAATGTATAAAGAATGGCGGACTTGACACCAGATGGGACCCGATCTCCAACCACTCGAATCAATGGACCAGTCATCTGAGTGACGAATGGCTTTAGTGCTTCAGGTGTCGATCTTGTAACTACATCACCAAGACCGAGTGCGGATTGTTCTCGAATGTCAGCACTTCCATAAGACAGGCCTTGCAAAAATATGGACAAGATGCCAGATACGCCTTTTGTACTAGCAAAGCCTTTTACTATTTCACCTTCATCAAGATTACTACATGCCATGGAGATGGCTCTTCGAACTGGTGATACATATCTATCAAGATCATCCTTTCTAATTCTTTTGAGTAATGCATCAAGAGCAGCGGTAGCATTCTCAACCATATCTTCGTCAGTCATTAGTTCAATGAGTCTTTCAATCCAATCATTTAAGTCATCGTTCAAGTCAGCTTCCGTCTCAGCAAAGAATACTACAAGAGCCTTGCACGTTGCTTGTCGGCGACTAGCAGATCCTTCTCGAAGACCTTCAATCAGTATGGTCATTATCGTTGGGAGATCGTCAGTGGTGATCTTCAAAAGCAGAATTTTGAGGGTGTTCTCCGCCTTAGTTTTATAAAAGAACCGTATTGAGTACTGCTTGTTTTGATGCTGACGTAGACACACTTCTTACTCACCTCAGCTGCACCCTCATCTTCATCTTCAACAGCATCCAACAACACTGATACGATAGAACCAAGTCGACGATTCAGAGCAGATCCTGCTACCGTTATCAATGTGCCTAATGCTCTGGCGTTGAACGACGTTATGGGCCTTGCCATCAAAGTCGGGGCCAAAACGGGGAACACAACATTGGACCTGACAGCCATTATCTCTTTGAGTGCCTCCAATGCATATGTGTTTCCACCTCCAGACTATTTGACATGTTGATTTTAAAAAATGACGGGTGTTGTCGGCAAATGACGGCAGAAGGCCTTAAATTTTGCAATACCTTCAAATCGTTGAGCAAACTAGGCAGTACTTCGTCAATAGCTCTAGCGCCCAAAATCTGATGCAAAGAATCAAATGCTTGTGCGGCTGCCTCTCGCACTTCTGATTCCTCATCCACCAACGCTTTACGTATAGGACCAATAATATGCGTAGCAAATTCTCCCCCTTGTGTTTTGCTGAGCGCAGCCATGATTTCAGTCATACCGATGCAGACACCTAATTTTGAGCAGAGGTCAGTTGCCGCCAAAGTCTGGTAAATCCATTCAGTCGCTCACCTTGACGAGTTGCTGGATCAGCATCAGTAATACCAGATTCGAGGATGGGTATTATCTGGGCGAGAACCGTTTCACCCATCTTCTGAACTAAATCTCCTAATGTTCTTGCAGCGACTCCACGCCTTTCAGTAGACGAGCTCGAGAAACAGTTGATGAGTATCGACATCATTACAGGGAATATTTCTTTCAATGTACGAGGGGTATTGACCACAATAGACTTCCAGACATGGAGTGAAGCTTGACGGACGATGGCGATGTTATCGGCTCTAATAATATATATAGAAGACATGACGGTTTGGTATCTGTGGATACCAAGGGCCTCAACCAGCGACGATTTCGTAATGGTATCGCTCTCATCAGCTGCATCTTCATCATCTTCTTCATCACTATCGGTGTTAGTGTTACCACCTCCAACCTTATATAACAAGTCTCCCATAAGTTGTATAGACGACTGTCGGATACGCCAGTTGTTATCAAAGAGACCACGTTCGAGCTCAGGCAGAAGCAAGTCAATGGCAGACTTAGCGTAACCACGAATGACCATTTGACCGGAACGTAAAGCGGCATCCCTTACAGGTTCAGCGTCATCGGCCAATCCTTTGAGTAATGCTGGAATCATAGAACCGAGGTATGGACGGAACTTTTCACCGAAGGTAAGAGGTAAATATATAAAGAGGAGCATGAAGCCCTCACGCACATATGGTCGTGGCGAGGATATGTTGAGTTGAATTTCGGGTAGCATGGCTTCCATTCTCTCTATTCCAATACCGGCAAGCACTTCTGATAGGCCTTGCGCTGCACCAGATCTGTCCACTGCAGAAGTATCACTTTTTAGAGTTTGCAATAGTTCTGATACGAGACCTGGGAAGACGTCTTCCGATAATTTTTGTACCATACTACCAAGAGCATGAGCAGCGATAGATCGAGCCTCAGGTACTGGATCTACAAGGACCTCCTTCAAGCCTGGCATCAATACTGGTAGATATGGCGTCAAATCTTTTTGTTCAGTCAGGGAGGCAATATTGCCCATAATTTGTGCAGCTTTTTTGCGAACGTCAGTTGACCGTTCTTTCAAACCTCTCCGTAATATGGGAATGACTAGAGCTAGAGATGGTGCATCGATATAGTGGACAAACGTGGTCTCGAGTAAGGCAGTGAGAGCTGTCAGGGTCTTGTTATTTGGATCAACCATTCCTTGAAGAATAGTAGGTACCAAGGCTTGAATCTCTGGATTCTTTATAACCGATCCAAAATGAGTTAAGGCCATTTTTGCCGTTTCCTAAGGACAAAGGAAGTATTTGTTATGGATAATTCCTCTCTTGACAGCATTAACTTTACTGCAAAGACACTATTTTCATCACGCTGATTCCAAAGGCACCCATCCAAAGACAACTTACTTGAACTTTGGAATGAGTATCGCTGAGCACTTCGACCAAACGCGGAATTATAGTTGGTAGACTCAGACTGAGTTGCTTTGGTGCCAAAAAGGCCATGGATCCCAATAACTCTATGCTACCACATTTTGCCCGCCATTGTCTATCAGCCAGACCATTCAAGAGACTTGGTAATACCAATTTGACGGCGTGGGCGGATAGTTTCGACATGATGGCTCGAGAAGCGTCTTCGGTCGCAGCTCGTACATCCTGTGACGAGTCTCCGAAGCAGACAAGTAGTAGTGGAAGTATCTGTACTATAAAGGGTTCGAATAGACGGCCTAATGTCAACGACAATGTCTCGATTGCAAATAGAGCTCCTTCTCGACGTTCCATGCGTTTCTTATCTTCAACTGCCTCCTTCAATGATTGCATTATTCCAAACTCTTTGAGAGCCGAAATACCACGACCTTTCACTACACCAGACAGTCCATAGGCGGCTCCACGACGTTCTGCATATTTCGGACTCTCAAACATTTGCTTCAATAAGGAGTCTGCTAAATCTTTAGAATTGCCTGGAATGACTTTTACAAGAGCTGGCAAGCACTCAGCTACTGCTGATTGAACAATCTCTGATGGCGTCTTCAAAGTCTCAATCAATTTAGATACTACAGTCGGAATGGTCGGATCAGACGAATCCAGATGTTGTGACAGAGTGCCAAGCAGAATAACGACGGCCTCTCGCATTCGATCATGTTCCTCCGACTGTCCAGCGGGGCGAGAGAGAAATTCATCACATATAGACAATAAGGGCTTTACACTTTCTTTACCAGGGCCCTTGACTGCCTCTACACCAGCTTGCAACATGGTTTTACGGACTATGTCGGACCGGTCACCAAGAGCTTGTGACGATATCAAAAATGCAAAGAATTCCAGTAATGTTGATTGATTTAGCGTTGGAGCGACAGCTTGCAGGGCCAATGCAACACCAAATCTAGCTTCCCATTGGTCTGGGCGGTTCAAAGTATGTGGAATTACCATGCCATAGTCGTCAAATTCTGGCGGTAATATCTCGACCTGGTTGTGTGGAGGGGTTTGAATGGGATATTGAAGAAGACACAGTGACTCTTCATAAAAGATGGAGGTGTTTTGAATGTGTTTACCTTTTCAGCGTAGGTCTTGTAAAGATATTCCAGCGCCGAAGTCAATGACTCTGTATGCACGTCCAATGCAGACCTCAGACCAAGACCTGCAGCGACTCGAATGGCTGATGTCGAATGCACTGAAAAGAAGTTCGAACCAGATTAGATTCCATGCCTGTGTCGAGCCGACAGTAAGCGAAGAAACAACGCAAGTGAGTCTCTCACCTGTAAGATCTAAAATATGAGTAATGACTGATTCTTTTACAGTATCTTCACCATTCCATTCTTCCCACAATGACTGAGCTTCTTGTACGACTGCTTCAGCAGCTGTATCATGCTTCAACGTCCAGACTCGAGCATCAAAATCGTCCTCTAGCAACGCTGGGACCTCAACATATGTCAAGGCTGCCAAACAAGCTTCCCGGACAGCGGCCTCTTCCGACACCAGCCCTTCTACTAATTCTTTGACGACACCGACGTCATCGCGAAAGCCACGACTATGAGGGGATTTCCCATTTACAGGACTAGAGGTTTCGAGCTCGTCTTCTTTAGCAGCTGCCATGGATTCTCCGACAGCAGCACACATGGTTAAGAGACCTTCTCGGCCTCTCTTGTGGACTCGTGGATATTTGGTCAAGAGATGAATTACACATTTTACCATCTCACCTCGCGGAACATGTTCCAGCGTAGTAAGACTTGCATGGGTAAGGAGGATATCTGCACATGTCATTATTGTATCGTTGATTTGCTTGTCACGGAGCGTCGGAATTCGACCACGTTGCATGATGACAGTCTCCAACAACGTGAATACATATATGAACTCTAAAGGCTCGAATCGATCAATCTTTTTTAGCATCGTCATCATATGCGATAGTGCTGAAGCATACTCTGTCTGACACCACTTTATGGGAATACCATTCGGTCCTTCTTTTACATTTAAAGTTCGTAAAACGACGGCTGCGACCACGGACGGTATAAGAGGATGGAGATCTAGTGTTTCTGCCAAGCGGAAGTAAGCATTGACGACTTCTGCTTTCGACACAGGAGCTCGGTCTCCATCTGAAGAATATGACAAGATACTATCTAGAATGGGAGACAACCACAGTTCGAGTTGCTCGAATGCATCGCCTCCTAATGGGCCACTAACGGCCTCAATGACTGCTCCTAGTAGTATAACAGCCTTTTTGATACTATTTACATCTAGTTGGACACGTTGTCGAATTTCAGCTTCTTTTTCAAGTTGCTGAGCGCGTTCCGACGACTTTTTTGAATCCACAGACTTTGCAGTCTTTGGTGGCGGCTTCTTGCCTTTAGCTTCCATGAGCTGTCTCTCTAGTTCCCACGATCTACTCGACGAGGCTTTGGGAGTCGTTGGTGCGTTGCTAGTAAATTCGGCATGTAGTTGGTCGGGCGGTGCTTGGTATATATCATAGTCGTTCTGACCAACTTTGATGGCAAGGCTGGATCTTATATAAGGGATTATTAGCGGGAATATGGTGGTAGGTGCGATCTGACTGGCCAGAACTATTGCGGGAATCTAACAGAGGACCAAATCAATTACTTTTTCACGACTTTGAAACGAAGCAAACGACTACGTGACATACTGACGGGATAATCGGCAAACTCAACCACGATGACACAAGCTCAGGGCCATGGGCTTCGACGACTTTCATGGCATCCAACCCAGCTTTTACTGTCAACCTCACCCAAGCATCTGTTCCATTCACATTCGTAATTACAGGATGACACAATAAAACCAGCAGATCTGCCAATTCCTTCTCCAGCTGCTGAGCTGTTGGCGCCTGTACATCCTTATTAGTAACACTATGAGTTTGGAATGGTGCTTCCAAGGCTCTAAATATCAGAGATCCTAACTCATTACCACAAAATGCTGGTTTGTCGTTCCAAGCACTGATTTCTTCAGATTGGTTACTGCCAGTTAGTAACTCATGAGCACCAGTTCCAATCAAGTGTAGGATGCGAATTTGCATCTCCACACTATTTTTGCACAAATCTGATACTTTTTGCGTTGTGGCATTTCGGATGCGGAATAGTGGAGTAGATACGAGACAAAATACCAAAGCATTTGACAGGTTAGTCATCAATGCTGAATCATCACTATTATAATGAGACTGGCATAACTCGATGACACAATTTACAAATGGCATTTGGGTGTCAAGTTTCAAGTATAATCTCGAGTCCAAAGCAAACTTGGCTTTGGTAAGCCATGACAGACCATTCTCTTTGTCGACTTGCAACAGCCAGCTCAATGCTAAAAACCCTTCCACGAGAGTGAAAACCTCCTTCTTTGACGAGTCTAATATGCCGATTCCTACAGCCGACACCTTTTCCAAAGTTTTACATGCATCTTCCTTGATTAGTTTGACGCTACTATCGCCCAAGAATACATGAGCCGTTCGACTGGCCAGGCAAGATTCCAGACATGTCAAATATCCTTGTCTATTTACAGCTTTGTCTGAACCCATGCCAAACAAGATGGCTTGGAGCAGTTCTTTAGTAGCTGCCACGTTATCAATAATAAAGCTGATGTGCGACATTCGGCTACTTAGTATGGTAGAGACGACGGCTTCATTCGTCTCCTTGCTGGCTAGACTCGTCAAGTGTTGCACCACTCGAATCGATGTTTCTGTTGACAGCGGTAACGATGATAAAGCTACGACAATGGCTTGACGGTGATCTGGATTGGGAACTTTGGAATTCAGGGCCTTAATCATCACGTCCGCGACTACATGTAGAGAGTCGGTACTCTTCTTGGTCAAGATTGATATGAAATCCACTGCAGCAGTTTGTACATCGTCATTACTCGACTGCAAATGTTCTATTCGTTCACATGGTTTAGTGTTCCTTGAGAGAATAACGCGCTGACAACTGGGCTAATGACAAACTTACTAACGAGGGATTCCGCAAACTTGATATACCATTGACTGGCATTTATAGGAACATGGCGAAACACATGGGTATAGACTAGAAAAGTTATATTTAGCTTTGGTGTGTTGAAGGAGTTGTTTGTGCAAATCTTGCGTCAGTCCAACTGAACAAGAATTACTATAGGCTACCTTTCAATACGACTTCCGGAGAACGAAGTAAAAGCTTCTCAGCTGACGCCATAAGTTCTGCATCAATCATCTCGGCGGTGATGTGTTTGTGGAAGAAGACACTAAACGATTCCTACAGGTTTTCGATTAAGAGCTTAGCAAGTCGCATTTGGGTAACAATAAAGTTTCTGAAGTATACGGTGTGGCCGTACCAAGTATGCATCAGGGATTGCGGACTTTGTTGTGTTGACTGCCTTTGCAAACGTCTTGAGAAGGTCGTCCTATGCGTATTGAGTACAAAGTGAGAAACATTGAAATTAATTCGCTGACAAGGGGTCGAATGCTATGATCGCATCCTTACAGCTAAAGATTTGTCCATGACAGGTGTGGCTCGCATACAGGGATCTAAAAGCAAGCAATATTTCCAAGAATCTGCAGTCATATTTGTGCAAACGAATTCGATGATAGGCTGGATTCGTTGAGGATTTTGTCGAAGCAGGTATCTGAAAGCACGAGTGGCAGCTAGAGTGAATTTTTTGGCAGGTTGGTCAACCAAAGATTGCCACAAGTTTACTTGTTGACTGAGCAAAATCTTTGTGGCAGTCGTTAGAGAGTACGATATTGGGGTTTGGGCCATCAACTTTGTTGCAAAAGCACTATATGCGAATAAAATACTGGGGGCCCAGAGCCTATACAATGGGATGTAATGAGTGGTGCTTAGTGACTGGCAAACCAGCAAAGAAGGAGGCATACAGCGAGGAGGATTTGAGTTCACGTTCTAGCATGCGAGTAATAGCCATGAGGAGGACAGGATCACCAGCTTGATCGGTTTTACTGAAGCGGTTTGCCGACATGAGCGTAATAACGAGCTGCCAGACAGCATTCCTTGACTCCTTGTCAGAGTACCTTGGAAGAGAAGCAAAGACAGCTTCAAGTAGAGCTTGTAGATGCAAAGATTCTGGTTCTAAATGATGCGTTTTAATTAAGTTTTAGGGCTGCGACAAGTTCGAGTATTTTTTGTGCAAGTAAAGCCAGTGCATCATACCATCTTGTTTGATTTTTGCCACAGATTGGGACCATATATTTATTCTTTCACGTGGTTTTGATATGGACACAGCAGGATATAACCTCTTTTCAATGAATTCCGTCCAAGGCAACGCCAGTTCTTCCTCCTGCTGCCTTGCCAGGTTTTGCTCAAAGAACAAGTCATCATCCTCGTCCTGTTCCTCGAGGCCGAGAGCTGCTTGCTTGGCAGGCTGCTGCCGGCGTGACATTTCAACTGGATTTATATCGACCTCTAGATCCTTCCTGAGAAAAAATGAGTGTTTAAAAATATCAACTCGACGAGCAACGAGCGTTGACCGACTCTAAAGAATCTAGTGGGCTAATAGGGAGCCATGCAAAGTGCTTGTTGAACTGATTGCTATGTTACGTTTCTATTTACTAGAGGTGCAGAACAAATAATTAAAATCCTACAGGGTAAAGGTTGCAGTCAACCAGAAATTTACAGCCCATATCGCAACCGCATCTGGTGACTCTTCAACAACAATTTAAACCTTCTGAGCATTCCTTCTGTCTTTTTGTCAAAGATACAAGATCAAATTCGCATCCAATCCTCCAATCATCTCCAACTCAATTCATCAACAAGAAAATCTTGCGATTCAACACATTTATTGGTTGTTGCTTAGCACCTCACAATCTCGCCAACATGGGCAATCGTCAAAGTGCATCGTTACCTTCGCCTTCACCATCACCTTTGCCTTCAACTGCTTATATTGCCTCACCTACAACCACCACAGTCACAGCAATATCTTCCACTGCCGCCACAATGTCTCAACCGTCTTCGGCATTGGTATCTGAACTATCGGCCGGTGTTAGCAGCTCGAGTTCATTTCCTATGATTGCTATCGCTGCCATTGTTGCCATCTGCTGTGGCTTGCTAGTGGCTATATTGTTATGCACCTTCACTCGTCGTAGAATGAGACAAAATACTAGTCAGCCGCCAAACATCAACGACGCTACAACAATCGCCACTGAGACCAAGGCCTCAAAGCTGTCTTTCCTGACATTTTCGAGACCCCCAGTAGGACCAGTCAAACAAACTCAGGCAACAATCCTTGATAAAATCAGCGTAGAAGGTGGAATAGTAGAATCTTGGCTTGAAAAGCCTCTGCCTGCCGCTGGATTACCTGCCAGAGCGTTTCCTGCTGGCCAAAGACCTACCAGAAGGGCGCATTCGCCATATAAATCCGAAGAACAGGATGAATTGGAACTTTCTCCTGGTGATTTTATCATCGTCAGGTCAGATTCATTGATTTCGAGCTTTCGTGTCTTGAATACTGATTTTAATGCTTTCTTCAGTGAGGACTTTTCCGATGGATGGAGCCGTGGGAGATCTTTGAGGACTGGACAGACTGGCGTTTTTCCGACGTCTTGGGCTGCTTAATAGTGACGTGGCGCTCTAGTATAGTCTAAATAGTGTATCATATTCGTAATATTTGTAAAATCATTGATGAATGTACTGATGGAGCGTAAATCAAGATTAACGTAATCAAAGGGTCTGGCATGTCTCTGGCATTTTGCCTGCACCACCAGGTTTGTCGGAGTCAATACGTAAAGCACTTGTTGGCAGCACAACAAGCAAAAACTGTGCATCCCACGATTCATCGTTAAGGAAGCAGCTTTGATAGGCGCACCGCTTCTTGTCCTTAGACTTGGTTAGACCTCGTCGTTTCCTTTGTCTGCAATCGCTGAAACTGAATCGTTTTTTTATTTTATTTTAGAAAGCTCTCTATAGATGAGCAACTTGGCCACTCGAAGCGCGAACGAAGGCGCCAAGTACAGGCAGCTCTTTGTTGACTTGAGACACATTCTGATAGAGAATCCACTACCACAATCAACCGCAACAGAATCAACCACAAACAACGCAGCTTTAAAATCATCCAACAGTGTACCATATAATCCAACAAAGGCCAGAACTTTTGACAGGAGGAATACACCATTTGTCACAAGACCCATTAATACTCACCCACAACCACCTCCTATCGCTGATGTTGGTCTTCGCACTTTACCAAACGCTACACAGACTGTCACTCCTCCAGGCAAGAACAATCAAATGATTACGGACATGGAATCTTTTTCCTTTGCTGATTTTCATTTAATTTTTAGTGTCTATTCGGTCACAGGAGCCTACTGCTCGAACCTCTATAGTGCCTGAAAAACATGTATATTCACAACCACTACCGCCCCCACCTGCTTCAATGCCTGTACATAAAACAAGCCCTCCTGATGCCACTATACCAAAGCCCCAGGCGAAACCGTCGTTACAGTCGATATCTGCCATAGCAGCACCAGAGACACCAATACAGCAAGGCCCTCCTACAGAACAACCGGTTATCTCAAAGGTCAAAGAGGTCCAGGAAGATCGTATAAAAACGCCTAATATAGTGGAAGAAGAATATCATACTATAGCCATCGCCGATTTGGAAAAACTGATCCGAGAACATTCAGACTCGCTGCAGCGATTCCACACGCTAGGGCCAGATGGAGAGTATCAACGCCACATGATATGGAAGACCTTTGCGAAAGTAGTAAAACAGCCAAAGCAAAGAGCCCTGCTGACCAAGGAAATATGTCTACAAGTCTTGGCTGCTTGTCGGACCCTTCGAGTCGCTGGAATTGAAGACCGAATGAACCAAATTTTAAATATCTGTAACGAGAACGGGTTTAACATCGGTCGACTTGGCTATCATTCGATGTTGGCGGCAATTGCCAGAAGAGGCGACCGTATGTCTACCTGTGACAAGGTCCTGAATGATATGAGTCAGGCCGGCGTCTTCCCCACACAACGAACATATTCACTATATCTCCTGGCATTGATTAATATAAAAGGAATAGCAGAAGGTGAAAAATGGTTGGAGGACGCCGTTGGTCGGGTCGCTATAGCAGTCACTCATCAGGAAGAACGTCCTGCAGTCGCAGATGTTGAAGATCCAGCTGATCTCATCAATGACAATAATAGTGATAGCAGTACTACTCAACCCTCTAATGCTCAGAGTACACGCTCTGATACCTTCAGACGAGATTCGCATGTAGACTATGCACTGTTACATGGATACTATCGGGAACGACGTTATAGACAGGCGATTGAACTGACAGACTCTCTACGAAGCCAGAGCCTCGACCTCCCTGCTGGAATGTATTATATATTGCTGAAAGTTTACATCAGAATGAAGGATTTGAATATGGCCACACAAATTTTTGCTGAGATGCAATCGAAAGGTTTCATCATCAATCGACTCCCTTATGAAGCCATGATACAAGGATGGTTGTCTTTATTAGATCCGAAGAAAGGGCTGACTGTTAAGATTGACGGAATGGCCGACAATCTGCTCCGAAGTAGCGAATTCAGCCATGCTGAAAACAGTCAAACAGTATTAGGTCCTGTCAGCAAAACTGCTTTGAAGGAACAGCATATAGCCCCATCCATTATTGACGGTACTCAAATCAATAATAACAGTAATAGTAACTCCTCCGCTGCTCTGAATATACCAACGGGTACTGATGGTGAAACTTATTGTCTCCAAAAGGGAAGTCAAATCTATCAGGATATGGTAGCCGCCAATATAGAGCCCGGAATCAACACGTATCAGATATTTATGGCAGTACATCTTCGACAACAGCAATATGGTGCCGTGATGGCCCTGTATCGTGACTTGCTCGCTTCAAATCTACATCCGAACGTAGTTGTATACACCAGCGCCATGACGGCTGCTGCAGCTCTACATGACTGGTCTGCAGTAGATAAAATGTTTGATGCAGCGAGACATACCGATGAAGGTTACCTAGACGTCCATATATATACCACTTATATGAGCTCCTTGACCAAGAGTGGTAGGGCAGATCAAGTAGAAAAGTTTTTCGAACAAATGAAGCGAGAGAGGATTGTCCCAACCTTGTATACTTGGGACGCACTGTTGCAATCCAAGTGTGCGATGGGAGATCTGGTATCTGCTCAAAAAATTGTGTCGCAAATAGAATCTCATGGTTGGTCTAAAAATCTCCGGATTCGGAATTCGCTTTTGTATGGTCTCTGTGTCGCTGGTGACTTGAAGGGCGCTGGACAGACCTTTGATCAAATGAGATCCGACGGGCTGACACCAGATGTAACCAGCTATAACATACTCTTATGGGGTCACAATGCGAATGGAGATGTTGAAAGTGGACTGGCGTGGTATTCTCGTCTGATAGCAGATGGTCTCCAGCCGGATGTCGCTACGTTTAATATACTCATAGCTGCAAACGCACATCGTCTAGATGCAGCAGGAGCTATGGATGCCTTCCAGTCTCTAGTATCAAATAATCTAAAACCCGATGTATATTCGTTAGTACCACTCATGGCGGTCCATGCTCGAAGAGGTAATGTCAATCTGGCAAAGGATGGTCTGGCATTGCTCCAACAGCATGAGATATGTGCTACCCCTCCGTTTAACATAATAATGAGCTATCGATCGAGACAAAACGACCTGAAGGCACTTGTAGATGAATATTGTAGGGTAACTCAGGGAGCTCAAGGGTCGGATGCTGTTGCACCAGATATACGAACATTTGATATTCTTGTAAGGGCCTTTGGTATTGCAGGAGATGTGGTAAATGCTCAGTTTTGGTTTGACGAAGCAGCCAAGTTTAATATTGTACCAGATGCCATGTTGTATAACGCATTGCTCTCAGCATACACGAGGGCTGGTGACTTTGAAGGTGCAGGCAGAGTGCATGCACAAATGGCAGAAAATGGAGTACTCTCGTGGGCAGTTACAAACACCTTTAGATCTTCTATTGCTCCATCAATGTCTCAGGAGCTGCAATCATAAATTAAGCCAACAATAGCATTAGAAAGCATACTGCATAGAGTTTTAGTTGATTTATGTATACCATTCATTGTCTTCTCCAATCTACTGTTTATCTTCCATGATCTTAACTACTGATGAGAGCACAGTTACCGCATGGTCGATTTCGTTTCGGGAGATTATGAGTGGTGGAACGAGACGAATGGTATTGTTACCGGCTGTAATCAATAACAAGCCACGTTCTCTAGCCAGATCTACAAAGGCGTTCGAGTCTACCTTCTCTCCTAGCTGAAGACCAATCATCAGCCCTCTTCCTCTAACTTCCGTAATGAGAGGAGTTCCATCTGCTAGAGCCTGTAATTGATTCATCATGTATTTACCAGTCTCTGCAACTCGTTGCAAGAAGGACGGATTATTGATACGAGATATTACGTCTATTGCGACTCGAGTAGCGAATGGACTACCACCGAAAGTCGTTCCATGATCACCAGGTTTGAGCATAGCCGCTACATGTGGAGCGACGATTATAGCACCAGCTGGCAGACCATTAGCCAAGGGTTTGGCCAGTGTTAATATATCGGGAGTGACACCAGAGTGTTCGTGTGCAAAGAATTTGCCGGTTCTGCCTATACCGCACTGTACCTCGTCCATGATGAGCAATGCACCCACTTCATCACATCGTTTCCTAATTGCAGATAAGAAAGAATCGGTACCAAGGAAGATACCACCTTCACCCTGTAGCGGTTCCACAATCACACCACAAGTCTTGTCGTCTATAATTTCAATGGCCTTTGCAGTGTCATTAAATGGAGAGTTTACGAATCCAGGCATGAGTGGAGTAAACGGATTCTGGTATTTGGGATTAGGAGTGGCAGATAATGCGCCCAATGAGCGACCATGGAAGGCGTGGGAGAAGGAGATGACCATATGTTTGCCTTCCTTGACCTTTTGATGTGGCTGCTTGCCCCATTTCCTGGCGAATTTGATTGCACCTACAACGAACATGAGTTGAATTGCTGTGAAGTCTGATTCTTTCAGTCTGGTAACCACCCAACGAACCCGTCACCAGCGAATCCCGAGTTTTCTTCGTTTACATACCTTCATTAGCTTCAGTTCCCGAGTTGCAGAGGAACACCTTGCTTCCGCCATATTCAGATGTGTTAGCCCATTTGCCTCTATTACCCAGAGCTTGAACGAGGAGTTCAGCGAGCTGTCCAGCGTATTCGTTGTGGTATAGATTGCTCAAGTGGATGAGTTTGGTAGCTTGGTCGGCAATTATTTTAGCTAATCGTTCGTCTCCATGGCCTAGAGCATTTACGGCTATTCCCGAGTTGAGATCGAGATATTGTCGTCCTGCCATGTCATATAGATAACAGCCCTTTCCGTGAGAGAAGATGAGATTTGGCCTGCCGTACATTTGAAGGAGATACTTGTTATCATGGGCTATTTTGGCCATTGTAGATGGATGTGTAGCACAATCCAAGTGTGTTGGAGCCTGCAATTGTGAAAAGCGTGTTAAAATGTTGGTGAAAGCAGGAGGTTGAGGGAGAGAGGGCGGATAAGAAAAGGTACTTGCATTATCAGTGGCCTGTTGTGGTGCAAGATTTGGTAGAGCAGACATGCATCTGGTATGTGGGAGCTAAAAGGAAGACATTGCAATCACGGTAAACGACGGTGGACAGAATATAAATCGGATTTTAGTACCAAAAGGCATACCTTTGGTCGTGAAGCCAGAGCCAGAGCACGCTGACACGTTACTAGTCTCTTCATCGTGTTCAGTCTAGATGTTTAATGTTTGCAAAAATGTTTTCAATATGAAAATAGTGATTCACTTCGTTTTGATCCTGAATAGAAAACAGGCATGGCAACTCGCACATGGGAGCAAATGACTCCAAAGCTATCGAGCACAACGTACGTCCTTCTGGATCTTGTCTGTACAAGCTTAAGTCGAACTAGAAACTCAGCTTTTTTTGCAAACTAGGTTAACCACATTGCAGGAGTTTGGGTTTGATCAAACGACCCCAGTACAAGATAAATCCATTCCACTCTTCTTACAGCACAAGGACGTCGTCGTAGAGGTGACCGACCGATGATGAATATTCACTCAAAAACTTCAATCATCAACTAAGAAAACCATGTTCTCGCTCCATTAGGCCGTAACTGGTTCTGGAAAGACGTTGGCATTCCTAATTCCCGTACTAGAAATACTACTGCGACGAGAAACCTGGCTAACCTCTCATCAGGTCGGAGCTATTATCGTGTCCCCAACAAGGTATGCCACGAGCTGCCAACCAGCGCTTCACCTTCCAACATCAGGAATTATGAGCTGAATTCGTTTCCATAGAGAGCTGGCTAAACAGATTCATGCTGTGCTAGTCCCATTCATACAAACATTGCAAGCAACTGAAGGAGGAAAACGTGTCCCTACTTCAGTCTTGCTTGTTGGAGGATCAAGTGTAGAAGACGATGTAGCAAAGCTCAAGACCAGTGGTGCTCACATCCTTGTCGCCACCCCTGGAAGACTCGAAGACATTATGCAAAAGAACATCTTGTTGTTTAAGGAACTGAGCATACTTGTGCTGGATGAAGCTGATAGGTATGTGTGATATGAATGCAATTATGCACGACACGCTTAAACATGATCATGAAACTGATATTGGACTCTCTTTAAACAAGATTGTTGGATATGGGCTTTGAACAAGCCATTACATACATCATATCGAGACTACCCAAACAGAGACGAACTGCTCTATTCTCTGCAACCATGACTGATGCTGTGAATGAGCTAGTCAAAGCTGGCTTAAGAAACCCTGTATCCGTTGTCATCAAACAGCCCAAGATGGACTTGGATCAGAGAACACCAGAATCGTATGTTCCTTAGAATCACGTAATCACTTCACTGTACAATAAGAATTTGCTAAAAATTATATTTATTAGCCTAAACATATATCATATGATCACCACATACGAAGAAAAACTCCCAATCCTGCTCAATTTAATGGCATCAAATCCAAACAAGAAATTCATTATATATTTCGCTACAACTGCTTGTGTCGACTACTTTTACAAAGTAATCACGAGTCTGACAGAGCTAGCATCGACATGGAGTATCGTATCTCTGCATGGGAAGATGGATCCGAAAAGACGAGAAGCCGTCTTTGCTAAATTCAACACCATTACTACGCAAAGTATGCTTTTATGTACAGACGTGGCTGCTAGAGGCTTGGATATCCCAGATATTGATTGGGTCGTTCAGTTTGATCCACCTCAAGATCCAAAAGCATTTGCTCATCGATGTGGAAGAACGGCCAGACAAGGAAAAGAAGGTGCCGCTCTAGCCTTCTTGACAAAGGAGGAGGATGCATATCTAGGTGAATACACATTGTTATCGCTATGCTGAATTGGTCCGCAAATCTCATAACTTGGTGATTCTAGATTTCCTGAGGATACGGAAGATACCCACCTCAGAGTTTGATTCTAGTGTATTGCCCAGAACATACACTACTGCGTCAGTTGCAACATTGCTCAGAAAACTCAATACTCACGACCGTGATATTTATGACAAGGTGAGAAACAGTCTGAAAACACCGTTGCTGAGTACTCCTGTCAATCAAACTTCTCCGTTTCAGAGCATAACGGCATTTGTCAGTTGGATTCGAGCCTACAAAGAGCATCATGCCAATGCCATCTTTCAGTTTCGAAAAGTGGATATTGCAGACCTCGCAACGGCTTTTGGTTTGCTAAGGGTGAGACCTTGTTATATGTAACCGGTCTAATAAGCAGTATTATGTTGGCTAACATTTGAAACATTCGGTAGTTACCGAAAATGCCTGAATTGGCTCAAAAGGATACCTCAAATTTCAAGCCAGCGCAGATCGATGTATGTATGCATCGGAAATAACACCAAGACACCCCAGCTGATCCCATTCTCTCACTCTTCTAGTTGGACTCTATAAACTACAAGGACAAGCTCAGAGAAAAGGCCAGATTGGCCAAACTCGCTGCCAAACGAGCCTCTGCTGCTGCTGCCACACCGCCTGTGCAATTCGATGTCAGGAATAGTAAACCATGGTCTCAACAAACAGCACGTAAAGAAATGAGAGTAGAAAGACGAGAAAAACGAGTCAAGAAACGTGAGGCTATTGCACGTGCTACTAGTACTCCAGTTATTGAGAGTGGTATTGCCACTACTCAGCATACCAGTCAGCAGTCATCAGGACCAAAGGGAAAGAAGAGAGCTGTCGTAGATGAAGGTGAATGGCTCGAGCTTCAAAATGAAGTAAGACTCATGAAAAAGATCAAAAAAGGTCTGATCAAGGAAGATTCTGATATGGATTGATTCCTTTCATGTGATTGTTTTGATTACAACTCACAACCGAACACGACCATGTAAACATGTATACTCCTCTATGCAATGAAAGTTTTTATTGTAGTCGCATGGTTCGTTTTTATATCAATCTCTGTCTATGAGTGTTTGACTTCGTACTTGTCCCATCCCACAGCCTCCATAGTCTTGACTTTACCCAAGACTTCGACTTCTTGCTTCTTCATATACGCTGCCATACGTTCAAGATATATTGGAGCATGAGCTCCAAGAATGCGGACTGCCAATAATCCTGCATTTGTAGAGTTTCCAATAGCTACCGTAGCAACAGGTATTCCCCTCTAAATGTGAGTACAGCGCATGTGAATACATTAAATCAACACCGAATGCTGTGCTACTATTGCTCACCGGCATCTGGACAATGGACAGAAGACCATCTTGTCCATCTAAAACCTTTTGAGCAACGGGTACTCCAATCACAGGCAATGGTGTAAGAGCAGCTACCATTCCTGGTAAGTGAGCAGCACCACCAGCACCCGCAATAATCACTCGTAATCCACGTTCAGCAGCTGTAGAAGCATAGTCGACCATTCGAAGTGGCGTTCGATGAGCCGAAACAATAGTCAGTTCAAAAGGCACACCGAATTCTTGAAGTATCATAGCAGCAGGTTTCATAACTGGAAGATCAGAGTCTGATCCCATTATAATACCTACATCTGGTCGAATCTGGATTGGTCGTTCTGGATCAGCATTGACGGCTGGTGCTGCAGCTCGTAGTATGGTTCGTACTCTATCTACTACTTGAGGCATCGAGTCACCGACTAGATTGATGTGGGCCATTTTACGACCTTTGCGACATTCCTTCTTTCCATAAAAGTGGACTGTAGCTCCGGGTACACCCAAAGCAGCAGCACATGGTAGTAGAGTTTCCTTAAGTCCTTCATCACCAGAGCCTGTACCTATTATATTGATCATGGCAGCAGCTGGCACTTTGAGCTCCGTTGATCCTAACGGCCAACCGAGAATACAACGGAGATGTTGTTCGAATTGCGAAGTGTGACTGGCATCTTGAGTATAATGACCAGAGTTGTGTGGTCGTGGAGCGATTTCGTTGACGACTATATCTCCTGATGGCAATTCAAACATTTCGACACCATATATACCGGCACCTCCTAGAGTACCAATAGTCTGTTCTGCGATTTCCTTTGCCTTTTGCGCTACAAGACCATTTATTTGAGCAGGTGCCCATACTAGGTGGCATATGCTATCTTGTTGTACGGTTTCTACACATGGATAACTGGCGATTTCACCTGTCAAACCACGAGCAACCATGACAGCCAATTCACGAGTGAAGGGTACCCATTTTTCAGCATACAGAGCTCGTCCTTGAGAGGCACCACCACCTAATGACTTTACAGCGGCAGGAATGTCTTCTGGGCTCTTGACAACTGCATTACCACGTCCGTCATAAGCCAAAGTACGTGATTTCAACATGAATGGATAACCGACTTCCACTCCAGCGGCTTTGACACCTTCTACACCACCATCTAGACCTATATCGACGAAAGGAGCAATGGGTATACCGTGTTTTGCCAAGTGTTGTTTTTGCAGCATCTTGTCCTGAATGATCCTGATAGTGGCCGGAGTAGGCTGTACAGGCACTCCTATTTGAGCGACAGCAGCATCTAGAGCATCGCAGTCTACGTGTTCTATCTCTACAGTCAAGATATTGCAGGATTTTGCCAATTCTAAGATTGATGGAGCATCACGAAAATCACCCGTGACGTGTGGAGCCTGACTGACTATAAGAGTAGCTGGAGACAATGCAGCGTCTAGGACCGCGACAGTCACGTTCATACGGTTTGCAACCTCTGCAGTCATCCTTGAAAAGAGAGACAATTTGTCAAGCTTTCACGATCAACAACAGCACAAAGAAGGAGACGATAACGAGCATCAGCATACCTGCCGAGTTGTCCACCACCTAGAATGCCTACAACAATCTTGCTTCCGTCCATTTTAGGTAGACTATTCTGAGAAAGATTATTTTTGAAGTCCCGACGAGCTTTGTGCAAGAATTTTTTTTGAACATTTTGTCAAGGCGAGATCACGAAATCCGAATACGGCAACACCTCTAGTAAATAAATTCAGTTCGCGATTTCGTGGTTTCGCAGATTGATCAAAGATCAAAGGCTAATCATCACGTCGGAAGCAGCTTATGTCCAAAATGATAATTCATTAAAGTTATAAAGCGACACCGTATGTATCAAAGTTACGTAAAATTATACCAATTTCTAGATGTATTTTTCCCATAGTGGCAGTTGATAGACGAAATCTGTCTGTTGGAGTGTAGACCACGTGCAAGTTCTTTAAGTGTGTTGATGATCCAGTAAAGTATGCTAAAATAGGTGAATAAATCAGTTACAGATATAGTTGCAGCCAAATCTACAGAGCCCTTACACCAGATCTGCTCCGACATGGTTCCTAGAGGTCTCCACGTTTGAACCTCCAGCTCATGCATTCCTGGTGACGTTGGTACATGCACAAATCCATATCCGTCTAGATGAAGATTGTTAGGAAGTCACAATCAAGTGGTTGGAGTAGGTAGTTCCTACATAATTCATTCCGTCCAGTTGGGTCTTGCCGAAATACTTGAAAGTGTAACTTTGGCCAACCCTGTATCGTCTTTGTAGCATAGTGGACATCTACATTTGGTATGGCATTAGATATGTGGTTGTCTAATACGTTGGTCGAATGGATCTACCGATAGGGTGACTCCATACAGTCGTTTTGCGATCCTAGATGAAATGAGGGATTTTTGTTGATTCAAGTTGATCTTGATGGATTTGAGCAGTTTGGAGACGTACAGATGGTATATCCACTTGAGTCTGGCCGGAATCGTCGCCTTCCAGTAGCCTCCATCCGTCGCCTGCGACAATGCTCCATTTGCAAGTTAATTCAGGTGCTGGGAATCCACTGGCTGATTGCAATGTGCCAATGATGTGGACTTCTGCCATTGATAGATGTGATGCTCGACAATGAGAAATAAAAACAAGTTAGAATGTCCTACTAGGCCAGCTACTAGGGTATGTCGCTGTTCAGTGTGATTGTGTTGACTGTCCGGTTGGTGACTTTGACTTCGCCTTGTGAAAAGAGAGAGAGAGAGAGCCAAAGAATCAATCTAATCTCACGATCGCAGTACATTGATCTTGTGTCAGATAAATTGTGAACAAGAGCCAAAACCGTCAAGAAATTCCTTGTAAGTGCTTCTCTTGATCCATGGCGTTTAATCGTACAGTTAGCCGTGAAACCCCCGTTCGCGAGTAACTTATCATTTCTTTATTTACATAACACTAGAAGAATGCTCCCTAGGACTAGAATTCCGCGCCCATTCCCTCAAACCACCGACATTAACAATCTCGCAAGAGATTTTCGTCTCAATGACTTGAACGTCGAAAGGCTCCCAAACGGGCGAGTTAGAGTATCCGATAGACCAAGACCCAATACAGATCACCAATGGAACGACCCACTCCAACATCAAGATCTACCACAACCATCATCAACAACCAGTCATCAATCCCAACCACCCGTGGCAATGCCTCCTGCATCAAAACCAGCAGTCGCTCTCACAAGGAAGTCGACTCACTCGACTTACACGTATATCCCACCTGCGGCTGCAAAATACATACTATGGGATTCAACACCAACGGCAACTCCTCAAATTGTAGCTCCTCATCATCTAATACCAAAGCAAGTTAGACTACATATGCCTGCTGCAAAAGCTTTGGCGGCCTACCTGAAACGACATGCTTCAAAAGGTTTTCTACTCGGCAGAAACTTGCCTGACAGAGGAGGAATCATTGCTGACAGGTTTGATCCCGGCCGATTAGAAGGAGGTCCTACCGTGGTAATAAAAGGAGATGTCGCAATTCGAGTGACTTCTTTGGATAATGTAGACGAAACTCTGTTACAGGCACGTTCTAGAAGGGACACTGTTTCATTTAATCCGTCGCTCGCTATTCACAAAGAAGAAGCAGCCGTGCCAATATAACTTTGATAGCCTTGAATAATAATCGCCTTTGTTTTTAGGAAGGATACAATTGGTTTACTTCGGATGACTCTGGAGATGTAGATCTTAGCAAAGGAATGCCCTGTTTCGTCGTTTCCACTATGGTTGACGATGAATTGACGCTCGAATGTAAATTGCTCTGCTCTGCATTGCGTATTCTCTCTCGTTTGTCCTAACAACTCCGATTTTCGGTAATTTTAGACAAACAAGTTTGCCCTGCAGTTACTATAAGATACATTCCGATTGCGCCTTTGCGTTTGGTGCCAGGAACTCTTACTTCTGATTTGGTTAAGAGACAAGATTCTTCAGAGCCCTTCCGCATGGGCTATATAACTATCGACAATGCTCGCATGATATTACCCATCGTATCATCAGATCCCATGAAGACTGAATTACCATTAGCAGGAATATGGATCAAGAACGTCATCACCATCAAAGATCCCCGTGTCTATTTGGCTTGTACCAAGTTTGCCCAATATAGCAATAACCGACTTGGACGAATGTCAATATCATCCATCCTAGTAGCGGTGTTTCCCAGTGATGGACATGAAGAAGCTGCTTCCACGACCTTTTACGAGTGCCATGTCGAATTCAGAGAAGAACAGTCTTGTATGTTCAATGGTCGCGCCTGTATCTCATTCGAAAGCGACAATACTGTTGCATGTTCGATGGATGTCAAAGAGGTACCGATGACGGACGACTCATGGCGATCTTCCATTGAAAAGTTTTATAAAATGTGAGCTTGTGTCAAGTCCAATTTTAATTGCAGATGATAGTCTCAAACGTTGCATTCTTAGAAAACTGGACATATCTGACCCCGAGCCTGTAATAAATGCCGGAGACTCATTGCCAGAAGCAACGGATAAGATGAATGAACCAGTCGCAGTACCAGAGAACGTGGGGCCATCGGAATCTAATGCTTTACCCCTCGACGACTCAACCAAGACACTCATACCGCCAACACCGGAACCAATATCGGTGCCCGAGCACTCCAAAAATGATGGTATAGTGGAGTCGACAAGCTCTGGCAGTGTATCGACAACAGCACCTATGGACTCAGGTTACATGCTCCTCCAGCAGCAGCAGCACCTCTGGATGTCGTTGCTACAACATCAAATAGATACACTGCGAGCTCAGTTTGTTGGAAGTGCTTCTATTGCACAAATGCCATCGCCGCCCTTTGTCCCATACATGTCAAATCCTATAAATACGTCATCATCAATACCACCACCAACCAACAACACAGCAGATTGCACGACTCTACCCGTAGTAATAAGGAAATCCCCTCAACAAGTATCAACATCGTGTCAGACTGTATTGTTAGGTGCACCACAGACAGAAGGTGTTGACGGTAATAAACCGGAACTAGTAGCGAATGACACGAATGAAATACGCACCAAGTCAGTAGCTACCAATACCACATTTATAGCTACCGAGATTAGAAGGTGCTCTGTAGCCACAAATACGTCTTGGATTGAAGATACTCCACTCGAAGATAAAAAGCCAGAAAAATCCATGCCATCCTTGTCATTAGCTGATGCTTCCGTATTAAATAGAGATATACGCCAGCAACACGAATATGAAGTCGCTACAGATACTGGGAGTAACTACCATCCCCTCTTCAAGTATTCACCTATCGAGCCAGATGAGCTACCGTCACTCGGTGGAATGGTCGGTTTGGACCATGCTGCAGATGATGGCATCGCGTATGCAAGTGGTATAAAAGAAACCAGTAGCATCATCAAAGAGGGGACTGGTGTCAAGAAGGGTTGGGAAGGCAGTTTGTCGAGAATCGATATACATGACGACGAACCAAACTCGTTGGATCTGTCGCCAATAGCAACAGGAGTAGCCACCGATAAAACAGAAGAGCTGCGAGACGAAGGACCTGTAGAGATTATCGCACGACTAGCCAAGAACCCTGAACAGAGTTTCATTTTTGTGCCGCCAAAGGAGGATGAATCCAAGGAAGGTAGTAGTGATAGTGACGACTGTGCTGGACTGTTTTTCAATGCTTCCAATGACTCTAGTATGGAGAAACACGTCGCGAACGTGTCTGATGAAACATCTGCAGAAGCCTTCTCATTATCGACACTACAATATTTGAACAAGTATAATTTACGGTGATCAAGATATCATGAGTAATATATTGAATGCTATGTCAATATTCGACGCGATGTGTGTTTATATATGTGCGGAGTTTCAACTCGGAACGCTCAATTTTTATGAAGCTCGTTCCTGCAAGCCTTAACTGCAGGATAGTAGTTGCGTTACGCTGCACCAAGTTTCCATCATCGGCTTATACACGTACTAGTCGTTTGCATCTTGCACCCCAAATCGTCAAAGTACAACATCAAACACGAGGAATCCAAGCACCACGGACAGTCGAAGCTCTCGAAGTTTCAGCATTACGAGCTCTTTTTGATTTTGCTGACGTACAAGGAATCGCTGTAAAGACCCACAACATGACTAAAGCCACAATAATTGATGGCAAAGTCATCGCAGAGTAAGTGTGTCATTGATAGACAATTTAGTACTGGTGGAGGAGAATCCAATTTTATTTCATATTCTGTTACGTAGGCGCTTTCAGTATGCTAATTGTGTTATCCACTTATTACAGTGCTCTTCGGGAAGGGCTTCAAATAGAAGTCGAAGAAATGGGACTAAAGCACCACGGCTACAAGCCTCATCTTGTCGTTATACAGGTCGGTGCTCGTGAAGATTCGAGCATCTACGTGAGGATGAAGAATCAGGCTGCCAGCAAGGTTTGTTCGTGGAGTGATTTTGCAGTTTGTGTTGCAACGTCAATAAATATTTATTAAGAGCTTGTTGTAGTGTGGCATGAAATTCACGCATAGGAGCTTGCCAGAAACAGTTACACAATCAGAGGTATTGAAGGAAAATTCATATCGCCGACTTGGACGCTTTGTGACGTGAAATGGTCTGACCTTTTTCTTGGTTTAGCTCTTGTCGTTGATTCACTCCTTCAATCAAGACCCAACGGTACACGGTGTCATTGTACAGTCTCCTATACAATGTACAACTGGCGCTGAAGAAAGAATTGTCATGGAGGCCATAGATCCTAGAAAGGACGTCGATGGGTATGAAGTGTCAGCTGCAGCCCTTTTTTTGGCCCTGTCCTTACCATTTATCGCGTCATCTAGTCTTCATTCTGCAAACATTGGTCAACTCGCAAAACGTGAAACCGAGCCGCTGTTTCGTCCTTGTACGCCCAAGGGTATTATGAAGCTTATTGAGAGTACTGGCGTAAAAATATCTGGAAAACGAGCAGTGGTTGTGGGTCGAAGCAACATTGTGGTAAGCTACACGATTCGCAGTGTGGCTTTAGTTTCATGAAATCATGACCAAACCCAAACTTATCGTGTAGGGAATGCCAATTGCACATATGCTACAAGCCGAAAACGCCACCGTCACTCTCTGTCATTCAAAAACAGAAAACCTGGAAGAAATCGTCAAAACTGCCGACATTCTAGTAGCAGCAGTAGGCAAGGCCAATCTGATTCAAGGATCATGGATTAAACCAGGTGCCATAGTCATTGATGTTGGCACCAATGCTGTTCCAGACTCAACCAAAAAGAGCGGTATCAAATGGGTCGGTGACGTTGAATTTAGTACAGCTTCAGCTGTAGCATCAGCCATCACTCCTGTACCTGGAGGTGTTGGACCTATGACCGTCGCCATGCTACTAGAAAACACGTTTTTGAGTGCTCAGCGCTTTGTACAAGGCTTCAAATCTCCTATGGAGTATCTATCACTCGATCTCAAGGTACCCGTACCAAGGTATGCGCCTTTTCATTGTAGTAAATTGTATTGATATTGATGAAGTTTCGGTTTTTAGTGATATCGAAATTGCATCTGCTCAAACTCCAAAACCTATTAAACGAGTCGCTGAAGAGCTAGGTCTTTTTGAAAGTGAAGTATGTGTCATTCTTGTGGTTTCAGAAGGAATGCATATTGTCAACACATCTAATATCATCCAAACCCTCCAAACCAGTATGAGCTCTATGGTCAAAGCAAAGCTAAGGTTGGACTGTCTGTATTACAGCGTTTGAGTCACCGTCGAGATGGAAATTATGTAGTAGTCGCTGGAATTACCCCAACACCACTGGGTGAAGGAAAGTCTACAACAACCGTAGGCTTGTGTCAAGCCCTTGGTGCTCATTTGAAACGAACTGCCTTTGCTTGTGTACGTCAACCATCGCAAGGCCCCACTTTTGGTATCAAAGGTGGTGCAGCTGGTGGTGGTTACTCCCAAATCATTCCTATGGACGAATTCAATTTGCATCTGACTGGTGACATTCATGCTGTTGCAGCTGCCAATAACCTGCTAGCTGCAGCCATTGACGCACGCATGTTCCACGAAAAGACGCAGTCAAATGAGGTCAGTGAGGCAGTTCTCAGATTTTTTCCCACACTAGAAAATTCTTGGTTTGAATCCAATTTTGCTTCTGTCACATTAGGCTTTATTCAATCGATTGTGTCCAGCCAAGAGAGGCGTTAGAAAATTCGCTCCAGTCATGTTGAAGAGACTGGCCAAGTTGGGCATTGAGAAAACCAACCCAGATGATTTGACTCCTGAAGAACGAGGTCGCTGGGCCAGATTGGATATAGATCCATCCACAATCACTTGGCAACGCGTAGTCGATGTAAATGACCGTTTCCTTCGTCGTATCGAGATTGGTCGAGGCAAAGAAGAAAAGGGCCATGAACGTGAGACTGGATATGATATAGCAGTTGCTAGTGAGGTTATGGCTGTTTTGGCATTGACGACTAGTGTGGCTGATATGCGAGAACGTCTGGGTCGAATGGTTGTTGCTAGCTCTCGAGCTGGTGATCCCGTGACTGCAGATGATATTGGTATTGGAGGTGCCTTGACGGTGTTGATGAAGGATGCCATCAAGCCAAACTTGATGCAAACGTTAGAGGTATGTGTGGGGATGTCTTCACTAATTGTCGTCACGATTGTTCTGCAGCTCAGGTGGTTTCTTTACTTATCAGGGAACACCCGTATTTGTGCATGCTGGACCATTTGCCAATATTGCTCATGGGAATTCGTCTATATTGGCAGATCGTATCGCTTTGAAGTTGGCTGGTACCGAAGATAATATAGAAGACAAGCCTGGATTTGTAGTTACTGAAGCAGGCTTTGGTGCTGATATTGGTATGGAAAAGTTCTTTGATATCAAGTGTCGATATTCTGGACTGGTTCCGAACGCAGTAGTTCTTGTTGCTACTGTCAAGGCTCTCAAGATGCATGGAGGTGGACCTGATGTAAGATCGTTGCTGTTCTCTTCTTGCCATCATTACAATTGCAGTGACTCTAACAGCTAGCTTTGGCATAGGTTGTACCAGGCAAACCATTACCTGAAGAATATTCCAAAGAGAATCTGCCATTGTTGCAAGCTGGATGTGGAAACATGGTGAAACATATTCAAAATGCTCGCAAGTTTGGAGTACCAGTCTTAGTAGCCATCAATCAATTCAGTTCTGATACTCCAGCAGAGTGGGAGTTGATTCAATCTGAAGCAATTAAAGCTGGTGCTTTCGCTGCTTGCTTATGTGCTCATTGGGCATTAGGTGGTGCTGGTGCGGTCGATTTGGCAAACAAGCTGGTCGAAGCATGTGATGGTCATAAGGCTCAGGATAACTTCCGATTCCTGTATGACCTGAACTTGCCCATAGAAGACAAGATCCGAACAATTGCTCGAGAAATGTATGGGGCAGCCGATATTGAAATACTAGAAGAAGCACGACGTAAGATCGATATGTATACAGCTCAGGGATTCTCTGGTCTACCAATTTGTATGGCCAAAACCCACTTATCTCTCTCGCATGACCCAAAGTTGAAAGGCGTCCCCACTGGATTTGTCGTTCCAGTACGTGATATTCGTGCCAGTGTTGGTGCTGGTTTCCTGTATCCATTACTCGGAACGATGAGTACTATGCCAGGACTCCCAACAGTAAGTTGTCGTTTAATAAGGTTGCATCATGGAACAGGCGATTTGGACTAACGACCTACCGAACCATAGCGCCCATGCTTTTACGACGTTGATCTCGACCCAGAAACGGGTACAGTACACGGTCTATTCTGAAAATAATAATGTTCGCCATAAAAATAAATTGCGTCAATCCACTATTCTTCAAAACTGTTTCACCTACATCAGTCCTGGTACTTGTCCGCAGCAAGACCACATGCAACGTCACGTATGTAGCAGATCTCAAGCTGGCTTTAGAGTCTTGGGGTTCGCCTCTGCTGCTGCCACCAAGGGCTGGGTTACAAGATTCCAATCGTATAATACAATTGGAACACTTCCACAGGCAAATTTTGGATCTAGTGGTCTCCCAACAATGGAACAAGTGCATCAGTTTGAAAAGAATGGATTCGTTACTGTACAAAATGTGTTTGATTCAACATTTTGTCAAAACGTGAATGGAGCTGTAGACAAGGTTTTGGCATGGAGAGGGTTGCCCAATAGCAAAATGAAGCTAATCTTTCGTGAACTAGTGCTTTTTGGGTGAATTTGAAACCGCTGACTACCCTGATGAATGGTATTATCGAGAAGGGATGACCTTGCCTTATGTGACTCGTGAGATATGTAATGGGTGGAAGTATGTGCCTGATAGAGTAGATTCATTGGTGCTAGATCGCTCGCTTACCTTCAAACGTTGCAGATCAAACAGAACAATCGCCAAGCTGGTCCTGAACGAAGCAATTGGGAAGTTCGCCAGTACTCTTATGAAATGGGACGGAACAAGGTGAGATTTTTTGTCTAGTTTAGAAGTTTGGAATACCAATTCTTGTAATTTTTCTAGGATTGGCAGCGACTCGATATGGCTGAAACCAGGCGCGAGTGCCGGAACGCCAGGCAAAGAAATAGCATACCATGTAGATGATCAATACATGCAAGTAGAAACTCTCTCATCTTCATTGATCCTGTCTAATGCATTTCATCAAAATTAGACGATTTCCATTGATAACTTGTTGGGTCGCATTAACTGATGTTGGTTTGGACAATGGAACTCTGGAATATGTAAAGGGAAGTCATAAATGGACGAAACGTGTAGAGCTAGCCGCTTCAGAGTTCCACGCTCCAAATCACGATTTCAGGTCTAGCATGGAGAAAGCTGCACTGGCGAATGGTGTGTCATTGGAACAAATACCATCCCTCCTACACAAAGTTACACTACCAGCTGGGTCCCTATCATTTCATCATGGAGGTGTGTGCTCCTTTTAAATTGGCCTTTAAACCTTGAATCTGAATTTTGGCCTGTTTGTTAGGCATGTGGCATGGAAGTGGCAAGAACATCACGCCCAACTTTCGAAGGAGCATTGGCCTCCATCTGATACCTTCAAACTCGACTTTCAGTACAGAGCCATCTGGTTACATTTTCGGCCGGTATAAAAAACTTGGAAGCTTAGACATGGACGAGGTACGCGTATGCTTTCCTGGAAATTTCAAAGTCCAGACTAAACGATTGACATAGGCATTCTTCCCTGTTACATGGACGAAAACAGGAGGTCGCAGCAAACACTTGGAAGAATATTTGAATGTCTAAATTTATTTTTCAACACTGA
Organism: Synchytrium microbalum; assembly: GCF_006535985.1. NCBI lineage: Eukaryota > Fungi > Chytridiomycota > Chytridiomycetes > Synchytriales > Synchytriaceae > Synchytrium > Synchytrium microbalum. The sequence goes on along the minus strand of NW_022158422.1, from coordinate 21,400 downwards.
TACAAACACTAGAACTACAAAACAGCTACCGTGCGGGTGCTCGCCTCAAAGCCGTAGAAGGTTTCGGCATTCTTTGTCAGGAGTTTGTTCAGGACGTCGGGAGGTAGGTCGTATTTATCCCAAGCTCGAACTTCAGTGTAAACTATCCAATTGAGGAAATGGTTAGCCAGACACGATTGAAACAACTAAGCCATTCTGTTGCTTACGCGTATGTGGAATGTTGGGGAAATCTGATCCGTACATAACTAGTACGACACTGTTAGTATCCAAGAGGAAAACAGGAGGCAAGCTGCATCGTGCTTCTTACTCTGATTTGAACTAGCAAGGATCCCTCTTCGGATTGTTTCCCGAATGGACACACTATCATTCAGTTGCCCCAAATAGTCCGAATGAGTATTAGCAGTGTCTAAGTACAGATTTTCGAATCGTTGAAGCAGAGCAAAATACTCGCTCTCTTCATCGGAGCCAAGATGCGGAATGCATAATCTCAGCTGTGGGTGCCGTTTCATTACATCCTCTATGTACCGATAGCTGCACAGATCGTCAGAATCCTGTGCGTGTCCTGGGGAATTCGGTGCACGGCCAGCGTGAAAGAGGATGCTCTTCCCTTCACGTGTGAGATTCGATGTTAGCGTACGATGGAAGAGGCACACTCAAACTTCTCTACGACCAAACCACCTCACCATGTTTGATGCAAGTTTCATAAATTTCGTCACATTTCGGATCGTTTGGCCTCACCACCTATTGGAAGAGGGGATGATGGTGTCAAGAGCCAAACCAAACAACCAAACTGGGCAAGTTCCTTCTCACCTGAACATGAGCATGAAGTTTGACGCCTGTTATCTCTCGTCGACTAAAAGCCCTCTCCAATACTTTGGTAGCACCTGCTTCTCCAGGAAGCACCGTTGACAGACCAACACAAGAGCCTGGACCATGCTTGGAGTTGCAAAAGCGTGCCGCATCAGCACAATACTCGTTCAGCGAATCCGATATACCAGGTTTATGAGAGTACACCATAACAACTTGTCTCTTGAATCCTATAATTGGAAGTACAGCGGTTACTAAACCGGCTCATTGATTAAGGACGGTCGAGGCAACCAAATGGTCTTGCCATGTTGTAACAGGTAGTCAACCGGCGACCCCTTGTACAGAATTGGCCAGTAGTGTTGATCATAAAAGCGATGGACAGCTGCAAAAAGCTTTTCCGGGAAGATATGTACGTGTGCGTCTAAGTACAAATATCATGAAATCATGGGAAACACTAAACACCGTCAAGTCAGGTCTTTAGAGAGTCAATTCGGCCAACCTGTAATTTCACCCAGTCGTTCTGGTATAGAGCTCCACGGATCCGTAGTAGATTTTGGTGCATCGCGTCTAACCTATGACACAGGCTTGGAGTGAGTGACATTCCAGCAAAAAAGTACAACTAGTACAAATTACATGAAATTTGCGACTCATATCGATTCAAAGACAGGATCCTTGTACTGTGCCAGCACTTGATTCCTTCGCGTCACTCTTTATATACTGTTTGCGAAAATCCAAACTCAAAAAGTGAGATCTGGGACCACGAAACCCGACGGTCGCTGACATGTTGATAAGTGATGGACTGGCTGTCATAGCATATTACGCGTTGGCAGTGGTGGTCTGTGCCCGGATATGTCCAAATTTCTCGCAAATTGAAATCACGAAACGAATTGTGTATGCAAACGAACAAGACTTTCATCTAGCAATACGAAGCACCGCAGGGACGAATATAAAGGTATCATCTCAAAAGTTATTGAATCTCGTTGCCAAGTCCATTAGTCCGAGCCCATTTTCACCAACTTCATCTTTTTTTCCGTTCTAGATCACGACAACCAAAGCTCCAGCTTGCAGCGGTTTGACGTTAACCGCGTGGGCATATAATGTCTCAGACGCATGTAAAGAGGCCATCTGCTCCTAGTAAAGCTCAAAACGCCAAGTCTGTTGACCAGCATGTGCTAAAATCAAAAACCAAGGGCATCAATAGAGCTGCTATTGCTAGAGAGAGCGCAGAGCAACGGATACTGGACATATTTAGTGAAGCATTCAAGTCATATCTAAACGATCCCGAGTTTGATACGAAACTGAAATCCATAAAAGCACACTTCTTCAACCGTGAATACCTCGAAATATTCACTGATCCAACTTTGTTGAATGTGTATAGCGCATCTTATGCTCCTCATAGAGCTTTATTGTAAGTGATAGCATTCTGTTTTTCCTATGGGCAAGTCGTCTGGCTAACAGTATTATTGCAGGTTTTACGACCTGTTCAAGAAGCAACCAGAACTGATAACATCCTTGTTGGATAATGGAGAGGTATTCTGCCTAGGAGCTGGCACTGGAGCTGAACTTGTAGGAATAATCGCGGCTTTGCTCCCATCGCTACCAACATCACCACTAATAGAGCCCACAACCAATAATACCCAACCAGCGTTGATTCACATTCAGGACATGGCCGACTACTCGCAACCAATATCTGAGCTGAAGAAGGCAATCAAACTTACATGGCCGGTTGTCGAACCATGCATCGACATCCAGTTTAGTGTAAATGACGTGGCAGTAGCCAATCCAGCTATTGACGAGTATATCACGAAATACGTGAGCCGATCAAATATCATAACCACTTTCTTCATTTTGAACGAACTCCTTCAAGCAGACAAACCTGGATTTGTGAGGCTCGTAGGTAGAATAGTGAGAGCAATGAGACCCTTGTCTATTTGGGTCATTATAGATAGCGCAGGTAGCTTCTCGTCGCATGCAGTGGGAGGGACAACAGGAGAGAAACGAGAATACATGGCTTATCAGTTCTTGGATATGCTAGACGGCCTCGAGATTGTAGCAAAGGAAGAGTCATGCTGGTATAGATTGCCAGCCGGTCTAAGCTATCCTTTACCGTTACAAAATTCTCGCTACTACTATCGAGTCTTTCGGAGAATTTGAAATTGATCTTCATAGATGAATATGGCTTGTATATAGATCACAAAGTCAAGCGTCAACGATAAATAATGTAATTTGGTAATTTAGTATATTGAAAAGGAAAAGAAATAGAGACAGTAAATACAAGACAACAAGCAGCGACAGACTAGAATCAAGCTTCATAAGTAGGCAAGAGGCTTTGTTCCTCTTCCGCGACATCCTTGGCAGCTTCTACTTCTTTAGCGTTGGATTCATTCTTGCAGCTTTTCTTGCAGCACTTGAAGGCACTGCACTTCTTCATCGTGCATTTACGTAGACAGCATTCCCAGATACCAATGATAACCGCTACATGGAAGACGACTCCGGCTGCGAAGGCAGCGACGTGGAGAGCAGAAGGAGGGCCTACACAAACCGAAGCGAATGTGAGTTGGACGATCCAGGACATCCGGGTGAGAACGCACGTACCGTGCATATGATGGCCATGATGTCCTTCATGTTGTCCCTCCTGCTGACCACCTTTGTGAAAGAGTTTGTCAAAGAATTTACGGCCACAAGGCTTCTTGACAGGATGAGGGAATTCAGCGTCAGTTTTCGCTTCAGCAAGTCTAAGTTTATCGTGTGAGTTGGGTCAGAATCCAATGTTTGTCAAATGTTTACCAAATCACTTGAATAACTTGCGTTGTGATAGCAATAGAGAGGTCTGCGTCTTCGTCCAAGGTGTCAGAGTCAGAGCCAGCCCATAGCTTTGGCTTAATTCCTCCCTTTCTATGTTCAAATTTGCTTCCTTCGGATTCAACATGAATTGCGAGAGCCACTGCAACGAGGAGAGCCAAGACGGTGAAGAGAGCCAATAGCTTCATTTTCAGATGGTGAGCGATGTGATATGTCTTATTGTAGTCTGTTTGTCTTGATTGAGAAGGTTTGGGTGTGCTGTTGTTGTTGTTGTTTGTTGACAGAAGCTCGCCTTGGCGACCCGTCGTGAATCAGATGTATGGGTGAACTCTCGAAAATGAGAAAATCACCATGAATGCTCGATTCAATCATTGAATTTATTGTTCGCAAAGTGAATTGTCAACTGACGATTCCTGTTTCATAAACATTTGATTTAGAACGGGTTGGAGGGTTTGCTTAGCTCTTTAGCTATTAATGGCATCAATACCCTGTCCAAAACCGCTTTCTCTTATGCTAGCACATATGCCGTCAAGCATCTGGGATCGGAGCTCAACAAGATGCTTACCAAAGACAAGGAGATAATAACTACTGAGAATGCTACACCCACGGTCGATGTATCAAAGCTCAAGAGATATCAGCATCAGCTAGAAATGAAGCTGCAAATCGTTACTCCTGCTATTGAAGTCGCGGAATTGATGGGTAAGTCACTCGCAATATCAACTGAAAAGCACACATCTATGTTGTCTTGGAAATTGTTCGTGTCGTTGTCAATGCCTGATGTCAATCCTTCCAATACATTCAGCTGTGAAAGGAAATGCGATTCTCGAACCACTCGTTGCTCAATCAAAGGAAATAATAACCACCCTTGAGAAAATGGACTTGGAAGGAATGGATCAAATTACAGCCTGCTCCTTCTTCGAATCAATCATAGAAGATCTCAATGACCTCGTAAATATGCTAAATTTGGCATTTGCCGTCATCCACACTACATCCACAAGAGCAACCATAGCCATATCGCCAAGCACCCTCATTCGAGCTGGCCAAACGATATCAAAAGCTCAAGCGGTGGATACGTCATCACTTGTATCGATCTTCCTGGCCTCCAAAATGGGTATACAATTTGCCTAATAGTCTCAATCGTTTGGATTCTCACTGTTCAAGTTCTGATGCCTGACCCATTTCTAGTGTACTACTCTCTGCTCGAAGGATCAGTACGAAAGTCTGGATATAATTGGACGTGGAAGGAAGAATTCGCTCTTAGTGATGTAGAGCTAGTCCACGCTGAATCCAATCAGTTTCCTTATGAACTCCGACTTCGGGAGTCATTCGACGACGGCCGATATCATGAAGGGTCTGAACGATCGAAATCGATTCCGCTGAATAATGTTGAATCGCTGTTCTGTAAGGAAAAGGAAGTTCCAACTTATTTTGTCTCTTAACTTACCATATGTCTTCAAATCAGTTGCACCATCTGGACAGCTCTTGAATATTGAGGCCATGTCTTCTCCAGTACTAGTAGTAAAGCTTGCAGGAGAAGACGGCCGTCTACAGAAAGTCTTGGGAACGCCGAGCCCAAAGGCCCCGATAGAATGGATTGCTATAGGACTTGCCGATGAATCAGTGACTGCAGAATCCGATTCTGAGGATTCAATCAAAGACGATGACGAAAATGAAGTCGTTGCTACCAACAAAACTATGGGGCACATCGACTGTGTTCTCAGACTCGCTCTAGCGGAAACTCGTGAAGGAAAACCAGTTTCTGAGCTGAGCGACGAGATCTTAAAGTGAGTCGTCAGGTATTATTCAAATGTTGAAGCAGGAAGACTCACCCAACACCACAAACGATCTTCTTCTTACTCTAGTCTGTATCTCTGTGGAGAGAACTCTGCAACCACACCCGCTGCTCCTCTTCATTATTCCAAGCCAAAGACGCCAACTTTAGCATTGACGACGGCTTCCTCTCCAGCTGTTCGTAGTATGGCTGACCGCATGGCATCATTAAAACCAAAGTAAAAGAAAACGATTGTATCTGCTCAGAAATCCTCATATTGCATTAATATAAAGTCGATTCAGGAAAGAGTTGTCAAGTGCAGTAGACGCGGTTCTTGTGCACTGTTTGCTCTTTGAGTTGTCGAGGATTGCGGCACGGGTTCGTTCGATTTGTTGCTGTGGATCATTAATCATTAGATCCTTTCACATGAAGCCTGCGCAACACAACCAACGAATGGATAGAGAATAAATAGGTATATTGAAGGCAGTCATACGAATGTAAAATCTCTGCCTTTAATTACTGACACTACGGCCACTCTCGAGGATGTCGACACCCTTAAAAATTGAGGTTGTCAACCCATTTGCAACGCCCTCTACATTGAGGAAGGGGGACTACATGAAAGATATTGATGAGCTCGAAGACCTATTTCAATGTACTCTTGGTATGGCGGCTCGCAGGCTTGCATCAGAGAACCTGCTTGAACATTTCTTTGCTCCAACTTACTTGAAGTTTAGACCATCAATCGCGAAAACCTCGATCTAACACGTAATGACGTATATTTATAGTAACGACTGAGGTTCAACGATTACTCACGTTGCTACAGGCCGACCAAAGACTACCAACATACATAAAATCATTTCACAGCAAGTACGCAAAGGCAGCGAGAGATGCTGCTCGTGGAATTGGCCTTCAAGTCGAATCATTTGTTATGGTGAACGAGTTATTAAGTATCCTGGGGAAATTGGAATCAGACATGACACCAAGAATCTCCCCATCAAGACGAGTGTCTCCTCAACACGATTTGAGAGCCTTTTTGGAACACTCTGATGCTACTGGTCGTGACGATGAAGACGAGGAAAGCCCTAGATCCGTTAGGAGACGTCTCTTCGACGGTGAAATAGAGCCCATGGTACCACTGTCGACCTTCACATTCCAACCTGTGAGTAAACCACTACCTTATGCACCTATATCACCTATATCATCGCAAGCCTCTTCATTGCAACGACCTCGTAATGAAATTGCAATCTCCACGAATGTCAACACTTCCATATCTCCATTGTCGCAAGCCTCGTCATCTCTCCCTACTCATAATCCAACAACAAACTCTAAAGATATCAACCATGTAATTACACCAGTACCAAATAATCCAGGTCCTTCTGTGGCAGCATCGCCGATTATAGATGTCCCATTGCAGGACGCACCAACCAAAATATTCGATATTTTGATTAAATTGCCGTTTCCTACCGTATACGAAGTTGCTAGACACGTGAAACCCCTCGGATATCTAGATTACGATGACATCAATGATAGTTTGTGGGCAGAACTATCAGTCTCGAAGGATTGTCAGTCAGTCTGTAAGTTGCTACAAAAATTAGCAGTTCAATTAAATCGTAATCATGTCGAAGCACCGATTGGATCTCCACTACAAGGATATGCATTGCGCTTTTCAGCCAAGGTACAAACCGTTATACCCAATAAGAGGTATCAGTTGACATTAGCACCTCCGAGATGGTCATCCAGTCATAGGTTCGCAAGAAGGTTTACGCCTGAACGGTTCCTATCTGTAAATGTTGGATCAATGTCAAAGAACTCTATGTCGGCCTTTAAAACTTTTAGTTTGTTTGGTAGAAGATATTCCTTCTTGCACTATAAACCTGTAATGGGAGCTACAGCGAGTGAGAAGAGTGGTGTTTATTTTGCTGAAAGTGGAAATGGCCTTGAGTCTATCACAGTACCCCAATTACTCGAATGGCATATACCATCTATAAATTCCGAAATGTCGTTGACCAAATATGCCGCAAGAATCGATTTGGCATTTTCAGGAACAACTGCTATATCTATCATTGATGATGTCCGCAATCTGGATGATGTTTACTCACCATCGGGAGAGTTAATGACTGATGGATGTGGTGAGAAACTGTTTTAGTGACTCAATATCCTTGCGGTTGCGAAAGATTTGCTGACATATATGTTCCAATAAACCAAAATCTATCATCATACAGGTCTGGTTTCCAAAGCAGTTTTGAGAGCAGTAAAGGACAAACTGGGGCTGTCAGATGGGATACCTACTGCTGTACAAGGCCGGTTTGGCAACTGTAAAGGTGTATGGTTGCTTCATCCTGACGACGAAGAAAACAATCCAAACATGACTATCTGGAATCGCCCCAGTATGCGAAAGTACAAACTGGATAGACCCGATGCTCATCAGTGCACCTTCGAAGTTGTAAAGCCCGCCCGGGCAAGCATCGGTGTACTCAATTACCAGATTTTGCAACTTCTTGAACATGGAGGTGTGAATTCAGACGTGTTTGTGACTCTGCACAGAGAAGCTTTGGAACCTCTTGAAAAGAAACTATTTTCTGAGAATGTCTTGGAGATAATTAGGACTATCGAGGTCAGGCCGCAAATTATCATGAGCATCGACGTCTGTGATGACGGGATACTAACATCCTCAGCAGACCTTAGAGGGAGTTGTTTCGAGAAGAGCCGAAGCAGATTTTAGTCGCCGGGCCCGTGATTCTCCATCAAACAAAAGTAATAAGCTTGACAGTGTCGGTGATTCTTACCTTTCAGAAACAGCATTGGATCTGCTACGGTCAGGATTTACACCTAAAAGCTTGCCGTTTCTGACGGTCGTCATTTGGAGAATTCTTGCCAACTATACGCACAGATTTTCTGACAAGGCAGCCATTCCTATTCCTCAATCCCGAAGAGTCGGTGAGATAGAACTTGTTTCCGCGTGTACCTGACTTCTCAATTTAAACATCGTTGACTTAGTGATTGTTCCCGATCCAAGTGGCTGTTTACTAGCCGATGAGTGTTTTCTCCAACTCGAAGGCCGTGAAGTTGATGAAGATGGGAACTCAATCGGCATACTTATTGGTGACGTGGTGGTATGTGTTTTCACCATGCTGTTGCCCCTCAACTCAATATTCACAGTGTTAACTGTGTTCAATTCAGCTTGGTAGAAATCCTGCACATCTACCAACGGATGTTGTGAAGGTGGTTGTCAAAATCAAATAAGCTTGTCAATCGATTGAGAGTATTAAACCAGTTTTGAATCCAAATTAGATCAAGGCGGTATTTAGGCCAGAGTTGATTCACTACCGTGATGTGATCATACTACCTACGACTGGCGAAAGGTCTGTAGCTTCAATGCTAAGTGGTGGTGACTATGATGGCGATGATGTTCTTATCATTTGGGTCAGTTTTGAAGATTTTCGTTAGTCTCGACCTCAAAGTGAAAACAAGCCTCTCTCTTAGGACAAACGTATTGTCGAATCCTTCCACAATTCGGAAATCACGCAGAAGTATCCTAGCGTTGATGAAATGTTGTATATGGATGAGCGGAAGGTATCGAATTGTGACCTCAATCAGTCGCTCTGGGATCTTTTTGCCGCTCCCAACGACTCCTTTTTGGGGTTGTATACCAATTTTGCTCAAACTTTGGCCGATATGTATGGGTGTGCTGATGAAAGAGCTATAATAACAGGCCTTGTGTGTGGAGGACTTGTAGATAGTCGGAAGAGTGGAAAAAGGTTAAGGGAGGAGTGTAGAAAGGCTCACTCAGCCTGGGTTGATTTGGCCAAGAGCAAGCCGGAATGGCTATCAAACGGTACTCGCCCATCTACTAGAGCAGCTGGAATTTATTGGAAGAATTCAAAAGCTCAATCTGAACGAGTCTCGGAATGTATTCAAGCAGGACGTCGTGAGCTTGGTAAAACAGCTGACCAAGACTTGTTGGCCCCGCTGAGACGTATAGAAATGATACAGAACGAAAACATTCAGCTCTCACTCCACACACTCAAGGTCGCCATGGCCGAAATCGCCGAACGATACTGTAAAGGGATAGCAGACCAAATCAGAAATGCTGATACAGCCAATCCATCAGAAACGACCCTGGCCGTGAATCAATTGATGGACTTCCGAATTCGTATTCCAGAGCTCAACTTGGGTGTATGCGACTTTGTGGGTGTTAATGAAAGAATGTTGAAGGCGTCACTGATGTACCACGTCTCGATTGGGAAGTCTTGGGAGGCTTGGCCTTGGAAGTAAGATTTCTGTTATTACGCCCCATGAACTTGTAACAGTTAGGTAACTACTTTGTTTGGCCATTTAGGGTCCCATCAGCAAGATCCGAACTTTGTTTCTTGAAAGCATTCCATGACGGCGTGATGATCAAAGCTGATATCGCACGTGGAATGCAAATGAGTAAAAAATACGTCGAAAAGTCACTGGCAACGTTCTAAATTTGTTTCGTAAATTATTACCGTATATCCTAGCATTAGACACAGTACAATAATACACGTAATTGACACCTTTGCCAGATTTGCCCATTATTTTCAATAGTTTTCTCAGCTTAAAACACGAACATCGTGTCGCGGATGGACTGATGAGTTGATAGTTGATGGATGCGAAACGATGAGCCGAGCTGAAGTCATAATGAAAACGAAGAGTTCTGGTACGTAAGCCGTCGACGAGATAAAACTGTGCACATAGATCTAACAGATCTGATCTCGTTTGATTAGGCTTGTGCTATTATTTTGCCTATGTCTGTTTCTTAATTTTGATGTTGATTCAAAGCACCCAAGAAACTGACGACAACGGAGTCCTGATACCCAAGAAATACGATTACAGGTAAATAATTCCAGGTTCTTTTTTTTCGTGGGAGCTCAATGTTGGAGATTGTGCGCTTTCGCTTTCATGACAATTCAAATTCAAAACTCAGTCCTTTCGAGCATGTTGAATTTTTGGCTCATATTGATATTTATCGATACCAAAGATAACCATTTTGTTTGAAAACATTCATTCCTTTCTGAAACAACCTCATCAATTGCTAGATTTTCGCTCAAGTCACCTTATTATGTGAGTGTTTTCGATCTCCCCTTCATGCTACTTTCTGACAAATACGTCGCTCTAAAATGCTCATGCCGCGCTAGTTTCCGGAAGACAATAAGAGTCTTCCATACTGGGATTCTCTCGGGGGCGTACTTTTTGGTGGTCAATTTATACGACTTACACCGTCAGTGCCTCATCAAGTTGGCGCAATATGGAGCAAGCATGCAAACCAACACAAAGAGTGGGAGGTAATCTACTAGATCTGTTTGTCCAAAGGACAGAAAGTTTTCTGTCTCGTTTCGACTCTCACTATAAAGTGCTTTTGAAGGTCAAGGTTGGACTAAAGATTTCCTCTAAAGGCTATGTCGGTGGTCGAGGACTGGCTTTCTGGTATACGAAAGAAAGAGCCAATGAAGGGTGTGACAGCTATGCCTGTACGTCGTTCATGGGAGGCCGAGATGGGTTTTCAGGTGTAGCGGTTGTTCTAGATACAACAGATCCAGCATCAAACCGAATGATGCCGCTAAGTGAGCGAATTATTGTTGGTAATGGCCACTTGTTGGTAATAATCGCTCATCAGCTTCATCTTTCCCTAGTATACGCTGTCGAGAACGATGGGCATCCTAGAGGGGGTTTGTCGATATATCCTACTCTCGCGCGTTCTCAGTGCTTTTTTGATTATCATAACCGCCCAGTTCCCTTTCTTCTGAGAATCCAGCATGTGGGTGTTGCTCGAAATCAATCGAATGTCAGCAAGTGCATGTTTTTTTTACTCCTCGTCCCAACTAGGTCAATAGGTCTCTCATCGTAGATTACGATTTGAGTCATCTTCCAGGCACTCATTTCAACCATTGCATGACTATCCGAGATATTGATTTACCAACCAACTACTTCTTCGGCATCTCCGCAATGACATCTGAAATTTATGCTGATGATATGGACGTTACACTTGTAGAAGTGTCAGAGTTGAATGCACAGCCTTCAAAACAGGTATGTTGCCTAGCCGTGCAATCACTGTTTCTGTAAAATTGATTTCTGACTCCTTGTATCAATAGCATCCTCTTAGGCCTCATGAACTTGAAAAGCAAGAGCAGGGAGAAGGATTGAATGTTACAGAATCACAAGAGGTCTGTTCAATCAATTCACTAGAATGGTCTTGATTGCGATCTCACTTTTTTGGAATTCATTAGTGGATTGAAGAGGCAGAGAGACTCGCCTCTGAAGTCGAAGGAGAACAAAATCCAGATGGTGCATATGGAGAAGCTTACAACGTCATGTTGACTCCTGAATACTTGGAGACTCTTCGAGAGACGCAGTACAAAATTTTAGAATCGCTAGATCACCTGCATGCTTCAAACTTTGGTGGTAGTACTAGTAATTCGGACTCTCAACCTGCAGGCAATGAAAATTTGCATCAAGTTGTGGGAATGATTCAGCATATTTCGTAAGTGTAAAGCAACTGTTGTTTTATCAATTTCTGGGATTCAACGTTTCAACTCATGTCCGAACTTCAGGTCGAAAGTCGATGCCTTGTCCAAAGCTGCTTCACAGGTGGAACTGCTAGTACAGAAAGCCAACGGGCTTGAACAAACAGTCAAACAACTACAGGCTACCATAAATACCAATCATGACAAATCTGCCGCCAAATTTGATTCCCTCGAATCCAAAGTCAATGAACTAAAAGTACAAGCTGCCAATGAACCAGTACTGAACAAGCCTCAAGCATCACATCCATCAGCACCAGACCAGACAGTGACTCATACATATATGATCATTTTGATTTTCTTGGCGACACTGGGGGTGCTACTGGGACTCTATGCCGTCTGGGCCAGCCGAAAACAATCTTCTCAAGCAAAAAAGTTTATATAGAGTGTGAAATATATACATTATATGCTGTTCTATACCTGGCTGCAAAACTTTATGTGCATATGTATAAGACCAAAAGAGAGATCGAGTAAACGACGCCTTTATCAGACCACTGGGGTGTAATTATCAATGGTCTCCAATCTGCGGATCAGTTCAACTGCTGTTGGTCGACTAGCAGGGTCTCGGCTAACACAGCTGATAATGACATTTGCTATATCTTGAGATACGAGCTCCCCGTTCGAGAATCTCAGACCCTGTGACCCTCCGATCAAAGGACCTTCAGGACCTACATCGCGTTGCAATCCTGACTCGAAGAATCCCTTTTTGATCGACATGATTAGCGACATTGACGTTCTAGCTGTCGAGAAAGGATCTACTCCATTGATACAAAAGAATAAGGTGACACCAACACTGTACACGTCGATCTAAAGTGAATAATGGTTATAGTGCGAATACCAAAATCATTACCAGAAAATTTATTGTACGAACCGGAAAGCTATATTCTCCTTGAGAAAACAGTTCTGGTGCTGAATACGGCTGAGTACCTCTAAGCACGCCATCAATCGTAGACGAAAATCCCGCCGAAGATCGTGTCGGAGACGATCCAATAGGTGATGGAGTTAGATGCTCTCGTGATGGTGAGTCAAGTTGTCGTCCTCTCTCTATTGTCAGTGTTGGCATATTTCCATCATCGACAAAGGCAGCATTACCAAAATCGGCGAGTTTCAAGTCTAACACATCAGTCAGCTATTTTATCCATGTGACATGAATGTGAGTGATAATGCACAGCGAACACACAACAAAAGATGCCAATGAAAGAGCTAACGGCGCATACCAAGCAATTATGTGGCTTGATATCATGATGAATAAGCCCCTGGCCATGTATACAAGCTAAAGCACTGGCCAGTTGTCGAGCAAACTTCATCCAAACTCGCCTACCAATTTTGGTAGGATTCTTCCTGATGAATCCATATAGAGTACCTCCGCTGCATAGTTCCAATACAAGAAGCAAACGCGGCGAAGGATCCCCTATAGTGCCCTCTGGTGGTCTTTGAATATTCGAGAAGCTGGTACGTTGTCTCGGCTTTGTAACAGTTCCAGGAGTTTCCAATTCCGTGCCCTCGTCCTTGGCTCCTATTAAACCAATCAGATTTGGATGATTCGCTTCCTGCAATCGTCTTAGTATAAACAACTCTGCTAATCCGACAGCCTGTGATTCACTAGTAGCATGATATCGTTTGACGGCACACGGTAATGGATCATTCTCTTCCCAAGAGCTGGCAAGCATTGACTTTTGACGATCTATTATATTATATGAGCCCAAGAATACCTAAATTGAGAGTTGGCATTTTTGTGTATTGTTGCAACAATCGAGCAAGCAATACCTGAGCGTAACGGCCCTCTCCCAAGAAATTCTTGCGTATAGGAAAGAACATGAGTTGTAAATCATCCGACAGCGCTGGGTTTGTTACAGATGTGGCAGAAGAATATGATGATTGTTGCGGTTGCTGTTCAGTCGGGGGCAAGTGTGTTGCTTTTTGTAGTCCAGTCGTAGAAGGGAGTAGTACGGATAGTGGCTTGGGCTGTATTGATGATGCTGCTGTGGTATTGTTGGTATGCAGACTCTTCAAGTCGCCGTGGCTGTCGTCTACATGGACCTGCCGTGTTACAGGTACTGTTATAGAAGTGCGAGATGGCTCGTACGAGTATGGTTCTGAAGATTGCGATTGTGTTGAGGGTACTTGACCGGACCTCAACTCTGCTAATTCCTGCTCCGTCATTTTCAAAGCAGGCTTCATGATAGTCTGCGGTGTGTCGAATATACCTATGAAACAGTAGCACGAGTATGAGAAAAATTGTCCAAAAAGGAATAAGATGCTGTAGACATACTGTTTTTAGAAGCTTTTGGTGGTGCATCCACTCCAGGATCCTTTTTGTCGTTGTCCTTGTTCCATGTCGAAAACAGCGAGTTTTCCTCATACGCCCAGAGATCGCGTTTACTAGAACCGAGGACATTTTGATGATCGTGAGGAGATACAAAGGGAGAGTATGGAGCAGTAGGAGAAGTGAAGTCGTTGTTGTGATCAGGCAGTTCCAAGTCGACAAACTGTCTTCGGGATTGTTTCTTATCCTATATAGAATGAAGTGAGCGAATGCATACTATGGAATCACATGTACGGAAGAGAGTAGGATTCTCGGTTCAAAGTGCAAGCAATCAAGATGACACACAACAGATGAAATGTTTCAACACGAAGCAAATCAAGACATGGAGCAAGCAGAGAAGGAAGGAAGACATCTATGCGCATTCAAGCAAGCCCAATTCGCTCTCTTTCGTGCTTACCTGGAATGCCATCCTTGTGGTTTACTGCTTGAATTGTCAGATCCAAGACTTCATCAACATTGTCAGTAACTCGGGACAGCGTATTGGACTAGGATCTCTCTCGAGCTCCTCCTATATATCGTCTACTACTAGGAATACGGCTCTCATTGCATTATTGGATCCAGGGACGTGTCTTCATTTGATGAATCGAAGCTGGTGCAAACTGTTGCGAAAGCAACTTGCAAGCATGAGAATGCCAACAAACGGATTCAAATTATTCGTGTTTTTATCTTGATCACCAAAGGCTACGACCACTGAGATCATGCTCCGAGTTTTGCATCAACTCGAGTCGCGTCCACCAAACACTCTTATGAAGGCGCATGACATTGAGAACAATTGGAAATGGTCCTCTTGCTCTGTCGTAATTCGCTTGAATGAGACTCTTGTACCTCTCTATATAAATTGGTGTTATGGACAATCGGGACTGTGTTGTATGTAGTGAACATTGATTCAGGTCGGAACCATAGTCAATCTGCTGCAATTCTCATCCATGTGCAAGTGCATTGCATTACTGGCTGTATCTGCTCGTCCAAGTATTCCCACCAACCCAAAATCCTCCGTGACAAACTTCCCAATCACACCTTTCCCATTCCTTTTGAAACTATAACTATCTGTAAATTGAACTTGGAAATCTGCCATCTATTGGATTGTATTCTGTAACTGCACTGTCTTAGCTGACACTACTTTCAAACCAAAAACCACCGTTGCTCCAAAATTATGACTTCAGACCAGCACCAGGAGGACCATCACTTGGTGAGTGATGTTATTGGTTTCCGAACTCGCGCATTACAATAAACTAACCTCCTTCACCGCAGAAAGTGAGAGTTGCTGAGGTCAAAAATGTGAACTTGAACGGGCTTGAAGCCTACTGCACTGTCGGTTTACGTCACAAGTCAGATGACGGATCAATTGCAGTACTCGCAACCACCGATTCCAAACTCGAGAAAAGTCGCCCAAGTCTCAATCTACGAATTTCTAGAACTGGCTCATCCATGGTCCTAAATAGCAAAAGTACGCCAACTCTGAATCGTACACGTCCTGTAGCTGGAGCTTCTCCTCTATGGACAGAAGAGTTTGATTTTGATTTGGACGATGGATTTGATGCTATGATCATAACAGTCTACAAGAAAACTTTGGTAAAAGACACCATAGTGGGAACACTGATAATACCGGTCGATCTTTTGGAACCAGATTCCAAGTCTCAGGAATCTTGGTATTCGCTCTCAAACAGATATGCCGAACAGCTCGATATCAAATCTACAAAGAGTCCACATTCATTCGAACCATTGGAATCAACCTTACCAACTGTGTGTGCCGAGTGTAGAGGATTGCTGTGGTCTGTTGGAGTGTTGGGTGATTCTGGAAGAGTTAGATGTGAAAATTGTCATACAACAGCTCATTCGAAATGCTCCTCAAAACTTCCTGCTGATTGTGGTCAAGTTGGATCGATACGTGTTCTGTACACTTATACTCGTGAACCCATTTGTGTATGTCGATATTACAATTGTCTTTATACCAGGAACTAACCGGTTTTCCTGGTGTACTTTAAGCCCAGATCTGAATACGATACAATGACCAACATCTTACTCGCTGAAGACCTTCAGGCTCTATCAATATTTGGACGAGTTTGTGAAGAACGTGAGGATGTAGCCAAACATCTTTTGACTCTACTCGATTCACGAGGATTGGCGAGAAACGTCATTTGCAAATTATGCCAGTTTGAAATACAAGCTGTAAGTTTCCCACAGTAATGCTTTTGTCGAACCTCATCTCTTATACTCAGCTTGAATTAGACAAAAGATCCAAACACCATATTCCGCGGAAACAGTCTTGCTACCAAGAGTCTTGACGTCTACATGAAGTAAGATGTTTTGACCTCCATCCTGTTTCTTACATACTGACGGCTCCCGTCTAGGCGAGTTGGAATGAAATACCTGCAAGACATACTTCAACCCATAGTCAAGGTGTGTTCCAGAGTGTCTCCATCCTTCTATCAATGACCTTACAAACTTGCACCCAAATTCTATAGGAAATCATAAAGCAAAACCGTTCGACTGAACTGGATCCTCTTAAACGAGAAAATCAAAACTCAGAAGCGCAAGACGAAGCTCAAACAGTGCTCATTGCATATGTGCAATGGACCTTACGATCCATCTTATCCTCATCCAAAAAATGTCCCAAAGGCATGAAGACAATTTTTCGAACAATAAGGAGCGAGATTGTCAAGACGTTTCCAACGGACAAGGTTGCCATATATACTGCCGTCACATCCTTCATCTTTCTTCGATTCTTCAATGCAGGCAAGTCCTTCATGTGATGGTTTTTGTGAAAATTTGTTTCTGACCTTGAATCTGTTCCTATTAGCCATCCTTTCCCCAAAACTATTCGACCTCACCGATACACTACCAAACAGCACAAATGCCAGAACATTCGCCCTTATTAGCAAATGTTGTCAACAATCAGCCAACTTTGTACCATTTGACGGCCGAAAGGAAGCATTCATGCAATGTTGCAACGACGTTGTGTCTAGTCACTTTCAGGAAGTGCGAAAGTTCTGTGATGAGCTCTGTGAACCAGAAACGAGAAAAACCAGAAGACTTGGTGGAAGTGGAACGTCCAGTGCCATGTTCTCGTGCTGCACAAACGACGAGGACAACAACGGCCCCAAAAGCCCCGTCACGAAAGCCTCTGAAGTCCTGTCTACTGCTGAATTCGACAATACAAACAAGCAGGGAGAGGTCGCGAAATCACTCGCTGCATTATCCAGGCACATTTCTAGGGTGCAAGAGAAGATGATGGCCTCAGTTAAAAGCCCCGAGGAACGGGAAGCAAGCACTAAACTCCTTGCAGCTGTATCCACGCTGGTCAAGTCAAATTATGCGATGGAACGAAGGAGACTTACAAACGAAATGCTTGTGAAGAGACGAACCAACTATGTCTTTGCAGAAGAAGCTCCTCAAGAAACCTCAGCAACAGTCACCGATCCACATATACCGACCGCTTCTTCCGCAAACCTGGAATCCACACCAGAATCCAATGTCCCACGGTGATTATTTTGGTTTATGTTTGATAGTCGTAGTGATAAATTTGCATACAAACAATATATATAGAGTCGCATAAAGGAAATTCAAGTTGCAAACAAGGGAGATATCCATATAATTAGACAGTTTTTTGAGGAGCCACAAACGTAACAGGTAAGAATCCTGCCTTTGAGGTCCTTAGATTTTGCCCTTGCGCCCACCTACAAGCCAATCAATCAGCAAACACATGTACGTAATCAGTTGAGCTTTGACCTACCCGTCATTGTAAATAGCCTTAACATCAACGAGGTCGTTCAGTTCAAGCTCGAGCTCGTCCGACAGCTTGGGTTGGTATGCTCTAACAACTATCCAGTAGAACACTGGCACTTCCGGCTGTGGTTTCTGCTCTCCATCTAGAGTCATCTGGTCCATGGCTAGCTGGAGCGACTTCCTGAGAATCTGCTCTGTTTTCTGCGACGGTGATGATGACTGCTCGGGAGTGCTGGGTACAGATTTAGATCTCTTTCTAGTTGAGCGTTTAACCCTAGTGGAAGCTGCGACAACATCATATTCTACAGAACCTCCTCGCTGACCAGTCGAATCCACCAGCTGTTGTTGTTCTTCTGCAAGAGAAGCCTTGAATCTCCGTTCATCACCGGCTGCGAATGATGGTCTACCATATATGCTATCAGGAGTAGTGCGACCTCCTCCTTCCTCCAGTAACTTTCGAGTCACAGTGTTTTTACGAGCATATTTCTCGGCCAGTCTAAGCTTTCGTTTACGTGAGATATAGTAGCATGTGGCTAGTGCTAAAAGTAAGACCAAGAATAGGACTCCGGTGATTATAGCGAGTACGATGGCGGAATTGTTCTGGCTGGTTGGCGAAAGGGTGGATGTATCACTGTTGCTAGTTGGCGACGAGCTAGAGCTTGCTGCAGCATAGGGCGAATAAAATGCCGTTGGAGAAGGATATAATGGAGATACACTGACAGAGGATGGAGCAGCAGTTGCTGTTGTTCTTGCTATAGACACAGGTTGTGCGGTTAGCTTGGATTGTGAAAAGACGCTTGCAAGGATATAATAGAGAACGGAATAGATCCAGAGGTATGTTGGCACTCAGAATATCTACATACCTAGCGTAGTGGCACCAGCCCCCATTTTGTGAGAGCGACCGAATAAGAGAGTTACAGCCTCCGAGGGTAAAGTTCACTTTCCAATGCAAAACTGGTGCAATTCCGGATTACTACGCCAGCAACAGAGCTGTTGATATTCGGTAAGGTATGATTGTAAGTTCAGATGTTCGAAAATGAATATTTTGCTTTCGAACGCTCTTCCCGAATGCCGAGAAAAAGGGGAAGAAGTTTGTCTTTGTTCTGTGTTTTGTCGTTTTAGGGGCGTACAAGCGAGGAGACGAAGGTGAACGTGGAATATGCGCAAAGTAATTTGCCTTTCCAATGATTTCTATATATCTACATACAAAAGACAATCGTGCAAAACTAATACTAATGACGCCATCTACGAGAATTTGAGAGTTGAGAAAATAAGCGAAAAAAGCACGGCGGTATAAGACCATAAAGCTTACATTTTGAGGACACGATCTCGACCACCGCTAGCAACATATCGACCATCTGGCGACCAATCAACGGCAAACACCTCATCAGCATGACCAGGCAAATCTACCTTGATTTTACCATCACGCACATCCCATACTTTCAATGTCGTATCTTTACTTCCTGATACCAACGATCTCGAATCAGGAGACCAGCATGCAAAGTAAACATTACCGACATGACCTCGCAAATTCCTCAAGAACTTGCCATTCAGCCCATCCCATAGCTTTATGCTTTTATCAAACGAGGATGATGATATATATCGACCGTCTGGTGAGAATGACACATGCGTTACTGGTTGCTGATGTCCCGTTAATCGAGCAATGGGCTGTTTTGATTCAGTTGGAGACCATAAATACAAGGTAAAATCGTCGGAGGCTGATACTAGGCGTTCGGGATGTGTTGCGGTTGTGCGGGACTCTTTATATCGTTTATTGGCAGCCTGTTGAGCTTCTTCTGCATTGGCGAATTCTGGTAGTGTGTGATCGAAGGGACCTGTTCGTGTTAAAAAGTCGGTACTAAGAGCCAAGTGGTTGACCCAATGTGCATGACCTTCTAGAGTTCGTACGAGTTTCCCAGATGATGCTTCCCATACTTTTATTGTCTTGTCTCTAGATCCTGTATACACTAATCCTTCCGCACCCCATTTAACACACATAACAGGACCTGTATGGCTACCCAAAGTCAGTATACAGCGTCTATGTATGGCATCCCATATTTTGGCAGTGCCGTCTTTGGAGCCAGATATAAATAAATTCGAGTCAAACTTGGGTTCCCAAGCAATGGAGGTAATTACTTGAGAGTGAGATCTCAAAGCATCGCCCATGGGCTTTCCATCTACAGTGGACCATAATCTGATGGTGGAATCCATACTTCCAGATGCTAGTATTTTACAGTTTTGCGAAAAGGCTACTACTTGGACCCAATTCTTGTGACCGTCTAGTGTGAATTGCGGTGTTTCGGTATTCAAATCCCATATTCTAACGGTAGTATCTCCTAAAAAATCAATTACGCGTTAAATATATAGGCTTTACCGAGGGTAGGAAGGCGACTATTAAACGTGCAACCATGACTTGCCTGAACCAGAGGCTAGTTGACGGCCGTTGGGGCTGAATACTACAGTAAGGACAGCTTCCGTATGACCCTCTAAGGATGAGCTACATCTTGTTACAGCTCGGACACGGAATATAGCTTGAGGGTGGTAGAGTATGGTGAAGAGTGATTCCGTAGAGGTTTCAGCATTTGAAGCAATGGCATCGTCGTATACAGAGTGCGATATTTCCGTGTCATTTACAAAAAATGTGTATGGCAACGGATCTTCCTCCTGTTTGGAATCTTGGTGTCAGATCTTTTTTTTTTCTTGTGTAAATGTGAGCTCGACAAAAGACATACATTTCCCAGTAGCTTGTTGAGCAAGAGTTGCAACTGTTCAGGAGTAGTCTCAGCAGGTAAATTCAATGGTGGACCAGTCACTTCTCCCGTACTGGGCGACTTGAATTGAGCGACAATTTTCATTCCATCAGACATTTTTGGAAGTTCAACCTTCTTAATGGCCAGCTTGGACTTGGTGCCATTATACGGCTTGTATAGCTTGGTATCTCCTGGCATATCTATTCTGCTGATGGGCGACCGATACAAAAGTTACGGAAAATTCCAAAGTTGCAGAGAGAAGACAGGACTTTTGCTAGGAGCCGAGTGTCTCGATGTGTTCAATCCATTTGATACTTGAGGACAATGGTATTCAACATTCAACAGAACTCTCGACTTGGTTGTCTTTGAAACTCAAACACCACAATTCGAGAATGGTTTCTTCGTTTCTTCACTTACTGGAAACTATTAGTTAGGGAATCTTCAAGAAGACAAAATCGTGTATTTCATGCATTTGATATATTAAATCTAATTCGACAATGGCACGTTCGAGTCAAAAGATATATTATATTATGCATGCTCCTACAATCGACTTTATTCTTTCTTTTGGCTCAGGCATTTTATTGGGATTATAGTCCCGCAAATTTACGATTATTAAAACACTTCAAACCCACTAAAGTTGCTATTTGCTCCCCTTATGTTACTGGAATTACGTTTT